>NC_041398.2:27429130-27541630 GCF_900747795.2 Erpetoichthys calabaricus
GTTTTAATGTGCACCTAGCCCTAAACATATTTTTAAATTAATATATATTTCTAATGAAAGTTTTAATACTTTCCAAAGTTTATAAATAGCATATATTTATGCCAAAAATCTGAACTTAAGCATAATTATAAAAATTTGTTAAAGCTTTTAGATGTTTTGTATTTCTGAAAACATTCAGAATTATGGCACTCTGTGACTTGAAGACTAATGACCTGCATTAACACTCACCTATGGCCTCAGTGTCAGGGACTGTTGCCGTCATGTTCTTGTCTTGTTGCCCTGGTGATGAGTGGACCTCCAGGTCCTTTATTTGAAGAACCTCATGTGTGTGTCCATCTTTATTGGTTTTAGCTTCTGAATCCACAGACCCTTTGAGCTCTGATGTTTCTCTTTTCTTCTTCTTCCTCTTCTTCTTCTTTTTGTCTTGTTGCTCCAGTGATGAGTGGACCTCCTGGTCCCAATATTGGACATTTCCATACGTATGGTCTTCTTCAAAGGCATAAGCTCCTGAATCCACATACCCTATGAGTTCTGGTTTTTGTCTCAAGTTCTTTTCGCCTTGTTGCTCCAATGAAGAGTGGCCCTCCAGCTCCCAAAACTGAACATTTCCATAAGTGGGCTCTTCTGTCATGACTTCAGCTTCTGAGCACACATACATTCTGACCTCTTATAATTTTTCTTCTGTGTTACTTCTGCTTTTGACAACAAGTACTGAGCTGGCTTCCTGTTTAATTGTTTATATTAAGTCACTATTTTTTAAACAGTAACTACATTATTTAATAAGCAGGATTGTATGCTAGAATAATGATCTCAACAAATGTGATTCATTGATCAAAACTTCTCGGCTTATGGATCATTCAGTAAATGTGACCCACATTAGTCCAGAAATCATTATAAGACAATCAGCACAGAGGGTGAATCCACAGCTCATAAGAGGCATTCTAGATATTTTCCCATTTATTTGACTTCCTTTATTTAATTTTTGGCAGTTCCATTGCGTCATCAGTGTATGCTGAAGTCGAGTTTTAAAAGTTCCTGAAGTCCTCTTGTCGAACCACACTACTTGGTAGCTCATTCCAAGTGTCTATTGTTCTCTGTGTAAAGAAAAACTTCCAAATGTTTGTGCGAAATTTACCCTTAACAAGTTTCCGATTGTGTCGCCATGTTCTTGAAGAACTCATTTTAAAATAACAGTCGCTATCCACTGGACTAATTCCCTTCATAATTTTAAACACTTCAGTCGTGTCACCTCTTAATCTTCTTTTTCTTAAACTCTAAAGGCTCAGCTCTTTTAATCTTTCCTCATAACCCATCCCCTTTAGCCCTGAATCACCCTAGTTGCTCTTTTCTGGACCCTTTCTAGCGCTGCTATGTCCTTTTTGTAGCTTGGAGACCAAAACTGCACCCAATACTCCAGATGAGGCCTCGCCAGTGTGTTATAAAGCTTGAGCAGAACCTCCTGTGATGTGTACTGCAAATATCAAGGCGCTATATAACCTGACATTCTGTTAGCCTTCTTAATGGCTTCTGAACACTGTCAGGATATCTATTATGACTCCTAAATTCTTCTCATAAGTTGTACTCTCGATTTTCCAACCAACCATTGTGTATTCAAACCTAACAAGTTTACTTCCAATGTGTAATACTTTACATTTACTGACATTAAATTTCATCTGCCACAAATCTGCCCAACAGTACCGCCGCTCCCTATACGCAGAGTACGCAGTCTGCGTAGGGCACCAACTCCCAGGGGGGCACCATCCCAGCTGCTCAAAAAAATCGTTTTTATATATTATAATAATAAATTAATATTAATAATATACATATACAAATAAACAAAAATATAAACGTACATATTGCATTTTACGGTGAACGCAGAGTAGGCTAAGCACACGTGATGACGCGCGCGCCCTCACCTCTGTTATGGTTGCCTAACTAATATTTGGGGGAGGGGGCACAAAAAGTAAATTTCTGCTTAGGGCACCCATTTGGCCAGCAGCGGCCCTGCTGCCCAAGCCTGTTTGCTGTTCAAGTCCTTCTGTAATGATATAATTGATTCCAAATTATCTGCTAATCCACCTATCTTGGTATCATCTGCAAACTTAACCAGCTTGTTACTTATATTCCTATCGAAATCATTTATATATATTAAAAATAGCAGTGGCCCTAACACTGACCCTTGTGGAACACCACTCTTAACATCAACAAATTCTGATGCGGTTCCTTGCGCCATCACCCTCTGCTCCCTGTGTCTGAGCCAATTCTGCACCCATCTACAAACATCACCCTGAACTCCCACTTCTTTTAGTTTGCCCAACCTCTCATGTGGCACCTTATCAAATGCTTTCTGACTTCTGTAGACATCATTATAGTAGTTATATGTTATAGTGGTCATCAAAAGTGACAAGGGGATCGAGATCAGCTTTAAAAGTTGACACCGCCCTGATGACTTTCTTTGCAATATCTGTTTACTTGTTTAAAGAATTTTGCTTTTTTGTAGATCTTTCTACCTTTTATATCATTTTCCCCTGTATTGTTCATCCTTATTTCAGTTGCTGTTTGTCTCTAGCATTTTCAGTAATGTGGTATCTCTCAGCTCCACAGACTAAATTAGTGACTTGGGGAACTTGCTATACACTCATAGGGATTGGCAAATGATGTAAGTCCTTGCAGACTCATCAAGGGACATTCGTTTAGGTTTGTTTAAGTTTTCTAAACAAATGACATTCAGTGGGTGAACTTTGCATCCTTTTCATTTCCTGCCAGAAGAGATCTAACATTAGCAGTCTGCAGTGTACGTCATAGGCAAACATTCCTAGTCTAAGATTAGGAGAGACAACAAGATCACAATAGCCTCCACAAAACAACTGAATTAACTCCCATTTGTGTTTTTCAATTCCCCATTTTACATTCTCTGAATTAAAAAATGTTTGGATAAAGAATAAAATGAGGGATGATCAAAAATGTTTTTAAGACCAGGTGTCAAAAGGTAGATATGGGATCAAAACTGGAATACAATATTAACAAGCCTAACAGTATAGCCTTTAGCTAATCAATTTTGTGTTTGATACCCTACATCCAGCATATTCAAATGGCGGCCCATGGGCCACATGCAGCCCAGAAGCAACCTCCTCCTGTCACACACAAAGAGAAAAAAGCAAGAAAAACACTTTTTGCAAGACTTCAGAAATCCATACATAAACTCCTAGAGTAGTACAGACCCTGAATGTAACACTCTGCGTAGTCTAGCAACATTGAACCCATAATGCAGCACGTTGTTGTGTATCTAGAAGTGGTGGTAGTAGTCTATGATACAGTGATTTATTTATTTATTTTATGATGGTATGTGCCTGCATCAACTACATATTAAATGATTTTATAATCAATTGCATGCTTAGTTATATTCCAGTTTAATCAAGTGAGTGCAAACTTAGATTTTCCTCCAATGACAGCCTTGTTCCTGACAAGCACGGTCTCTGCACTTCTCTTCATACGATTGGTTGGCCTTCCACTCACAAGATTCAATCTTGTGAGACATGTTAATTCACGGATGTTACAAGGATGATGATCAGCCATTGACACTCAAATTAAGCAGTGAATGCTTTGCGAGACTACATAACTTTTTTTGTAGAATGTAGAACTCGTTATTATCTTGATAATGCTATTGTCCGATTTTGGAAATTTTGTGTTTGTAATTTTAAACTATCAAGCACAATATTTGAGAGCCCAGTGTGGGTGGCGTAATGGTAGTGCCACTGCTTCCCAATAAGTAAACCAGGGGTTCAAATCCCCGGCCCTCCCTGTGAGGAGTGTGCAGAGTGTTCTGAGTAGTGAGTATAGCGCTATATAAAAATAAAGAATTATTATTATACTTGATCATTTACTAATTTTAAATTTTAAACGTTATGTTTTTTCACCAAATAAACAAAACATGTAGTGCTAGGACTCTCTGCCTCTATGTACCTTAAGAGTACCTCAAACTTGATCCAAACGATATATACTGTATGCGTAACAATACCTTTTTATTTATAAACTGCTAATCGCATGTGTGGTGATTTAAAATGAACCTGTGGTCCCTCAGTGTGCAGTAGACATTGTATTCATGTGTGTTAGTTACTGCTATCACTTGGTAAGGGTTTGTGCACTGATAGCTTTGATAGCATTGATAGTTCTTTTTTAAATTCTGTTAAATGCACTTTGTGATGTGTCTGGGTCATATACAGTAATCCCTCAGCTTCTCAGCCATCTGCCAATAGCGTCCCTTGTATGAAATCAACTGGGCAAACCAACTGAGGAAGCATGTACCAGAAATTAAAAGACCCATTGTCCGCAGAAATCCGCGAACCAGCAAAAAATCCGCGATATATATTTAAATATGCTTACATATAAAATCCGCGATGGAGTGAAGCCGCGAAAGGCGAAGCGCGATATAGTGAGGGATTACTGTATGACCAAAATATTAATTATTTTCAAAAGAGAAACAAATGTTATTGCTAATACTGTGCACTGTTTTGTTTCTATGCACGATGAGATATGCCTGGGTCAGACGTGAGCAAAATGTTTATTTTTTTATTTCAAAAGTGGATCAAAGTACTATGTCAGATTCTAGTCAGTTACAGCTTTTGTATTGTTTTTTATGCACTTTTTGATGTGCTGGCGTCAGATGGGACCAAATTTAGAAGGGAAACAATGAATAAACACTACTTGTTTTTCAATACATGCATTTGTGTTGGTTTAAAATTTGTTATTACCTGCAGCTTACTGGCCTTTGAAAATGTCTGACCCAGCAAAATTTCTTGGTTTGAAAATCTGAATTTGTAATTGAAAAACCCTGTCCCACATACTTTTCTGCTTTTGCTAGTGTTTGGCTCTGTTTTCTTCTCCTACTGTCTGTCTTTTCTGTTTTTGTTTTGTGTGTGTGTGTGTGTGTGTGTGATGTTACTAATCTAATGCCACAGACAGTTTAGCCTTTCTTGTGAACAAAGCTTACTGGGATAGGCTCCAACTTCCCTGCAGTCCTGCTCTGATTAAGCAGGTTTGGAAGATGGATGGATGGATTATTTTTGTTACAAACTATGTTTTTGATTTCTTTCATTTTTTTAATTTTGTTTTTCTTTAGTTATCATTTGTTTATTAATTATGTGACCACTAGTGGGCATTGCAGCACCACAAACAGCAAGTCCCAGTATAATAAAAAGGTTTATTTTCACAAATACCTTTCAAAAAGGCTTCAACGGTGGCATAAACACAATTCTAATTCTCTTTCTCTTTCTTCTCAACTACATCTCTCAGGTGAGCTTTGTCCATCCTCCACACCTGATTCATCTTCTTTTATCCTGGACCCAGGAATACTTCCAGTGCTAGGGCATAACCTGTTGAAAGCACTTCTGAGTCAAATGGAAGCTCTACAAAGTAGGGACTACTAATCGTGGCTGCTCCCCTTGGTGGCCTCCACAGAACCCACTAGGGCTGCCCCATAGGAATATATGTCCCAGCATTCCCTGCAGGTGTCCATGTGGGAGTCCTATCCCATGGATGCTGTGTGTAGTGTATTGGGGGAGCAAATGGTATGAGCAGGTTAACTCCCCAGGCTCTACCCTTATATTGGAATCCTGGACAAGTAAGGAACTTGAACCTGTCCCAGTAGGGATGCCTGCATACCCACTTCCATCTTGGTGTCTCGTCCTGGTCAAGATAGGATGACCCTGCCTTCTTTTTCTTGTTTCTGAAATGCTGGCCTCCTTGTACAGGTAAGGAACCTTTCCCCATCCTGGGCTGGATCCCACCCATATATGCTGTCCATCACAATTATTTTATTATTTTTTCTCTTCTTCTTATGTTGATTTAGTTTGTTATATTTCTTATGAATTGTATGTTGTGCCTAAGGGGGCTAACAGCTGAGTAGGTTGGTTGAGTTATTGTAATTAAAAGCTGTAGATGCCTCAGACTTGTGCTGAGATATTAATTCCCACTTGTGTTGTTTGACTTCCCCTTTCTTGACGTTTTCCTTGAAATAAGGAATAAACTGAGTGATGATCAAAAAATGCCTTTAGGACCAGAAGATAAAATCTTAGTGAAAAGGCATGGAATGTGGTAAAAATGGGAAAAACTATAATAATAAACTAATTTCTGCTAATTAAATGGTTGTCAACATTTGTGGCAAAGCCAAAGCATTAGAGTGGGATTTTTCTAAGGACTTTTCTACAAACTCATTCTTAAACCCACCTAATCCAATCCTAAATTGTTGTGGGACAGGAACCCACCACAGGCATCCCTGGGCAGGACACACAGACAGAAATACACAATGTGGCCGTGTTTAAAGACACCAATTACTGTCACATTCGATATAGCAAAAAAAAACCAAAAAACTGGAGTATCTGGAACACAAGAAGACCATGCAAACTGTATAAAGAACAAAAATCAGGCAGGGGATTCACTTTTATAAATATGTGTCTGTGTTTCTCTCTGCTCTCACAGTTGATATGTTCAGTCCATGAATGCAAAAGCTGAAAGCGTAGCATGGCACCAATTCTAATTACATACGGATGCTGAACCCTGAGGCACATCAGCACTCCATTACAGTTTCTTTTGTAATGACACAGCGTCAGCCTTTTAAACATTTGATGAATTTGTTACGCAATTAGTATCATGTTTCTCTTTTACATCTAAAAACAGCTTTACGCTATCCATTAGTCCACATTGCATTTTTCTTACATTTACTTATTCGGGTGTCACCTTTATCCATAGCACCTTACAACGTGTATGTATGATACAATTGGTTACATTTCGTTTCGTACTCCAATTGGAGCACAGGCAGGTCAAGTGACTTGCTCAGGGTCACACAATGCCAGTAGCAGGATTTGAACTCACAACCTCAGGATTTGAAGTCCAAGGCCTTAACCACTACACCACACTATCTGCCTTTCCTCTTGTATATCCTTCAAAATTGTAAAATCTCTTAAATAAATTTGACAGCTGCCCCTCACCTTAGGTTGCTTGTCAGTTCAGATGTTAATCATCACACCAGTCAGATGTTCATTTCTACATCATGTGACGCCCAAGATAAAGAATCAAAGATGATCATTTTGACAGAAATTTTTTTTTTAGAAATGAATTCTTTTAGTAAAATCCTAAACATAGCCGAAATGTAATTTTGTTCTTGATTTACAGTTTGTGAAGGAATGTGATTTTTCAGAGTCTATAAAATTTTAAAACTCCAGAAACAAACAATGCGAGACAAATTGAGGTGGGCCGGACTGAGACATGTGCACACAGAAATGTCACACATGACTACTAAGTTATAAATGGAGTGCCAACTCTAAAGGACTCAGCCCTGGTGCTTTGAGAACAGGATCAGATTAATTGAACAAATGAATGGCAGACATTTTAGGTTTGTGAAGTGAATAATAAAGTACTGCGGTCAGCTCCAGGGTCTACCAATGAGACAGTCATCTAAAAGTGAAATTAAAAATAGAGACAGGAACATAGAGGTTTGTCTGAAAGGCGGGAGCTGCTTTCGGTTCTGCTTTTGATTTGTATTTTATGTGTTTAAAACACAAGAACATTTACTAACCTGTATACTGAATCACTTAAACCAGTTGAAGAGTAAAGCAAGCCGGAGCTCAGCATGGCAAGGCACCAGTCCACTGTGATGAACAGTCACTCACACACTTGTGTTCAGTCAAGCTGGGCCAGTTCAGATTGACCAATTCACTTAACACAGATGATTATGGGATGTGGCAGGGAAGCCAAAGTAAGCAGGAAAAAACTTAACAAGAAACAGTGAGTTGGTAAGGATGTGATCTGAACTGAGGCTAATGGCACTGTGAGGAAACAGAATTAACCACTGAGCCACACTTTTAAAAAGATTCAAAGTTAAAATATGCCAATACTCAGCCAAGAGTCACAATCAGCTAATGAGTATTTTAATATCCTCCAGGAAGACACACACACCTTAAAAAATAAATGTTCAAAAAAGAAAAGTCTTTAAAAAAGCAAATCACATAGAAACTTTAGTGATGGACTGGTTCAAGCAAACTCCTTCCAGAAGCCTCCATTAAACTGACAAACAAGCACTTGATATACAGTACAGTAAACTTGTCTAAAAAGTTAATCTCAAATGATGTTGTCAAGTTATTTAGACCCCCTAAACATTGTCAGGCTTGTTGATTCATTTAAGTTCCTTCAGGACTGGTAAACTAAAGTTTCTCACATCAGACAAGTGTGACAGGTGCCTTGTCACACTTGCTGGTAATAGAACTTAGACACCATTAAAATATCAGAGTCCGCCACCCAGTTTTTATTAAGAGACTGGAAACTCTTGAGATTTACAAAAGATAGCGCACAGGTTTCTTCAAATTGGGCGGTGAGTAAGAACACAATGAAAGACACGGCAGCAATTTCAGGAAAACAACAGTACACAAGACAATATAAAGTACACCAAAAAGATAAAAGAACATAAGAATCTAACAATATCAGAAATGAAAACCCTTTTTTAAAAAAAAGAAAAACACACAATCCACACTCTAAAAGTCCGTTAAAAACATAAAGTGAAGGATACAACCTTTAGTGGTGCAGAGTCCAGTTTGCACGCTGTGTTACTAAAAACAATTAATCGTCCAACTGTCCACAGATGCATTCTGTTCACCAGATGCTTGTTTCCCAACAGATGTTGTGCCAAATTGTCAAATTTCTGTCAGCACCTCTTCCTCGTAGAGTGAGAGTTCTCTTTTTTTCCACGCGGTGCTCCCTGGGTTAACCTAGGCACACCTCACTTCATGTCTACCAGCTTCACTAGGTCCTCTCGTGAGTCTTCTCTCTCTCATTGGACTCACAACCGGCGTCTGTATGGTGGAACAGTCTCTTCCTCCCTTGCCAGCCACATACCCTCGTCTACCTGCGAGCCCCTGTGCTCTGTGCGAGAGGTCTTGGCAAGGTTCTCAGTGGACTGTCCCCTAAAAAAACCCAAAAAAAACCCTGCCATCTCCTGTCCAGAAGTTTAAATCTCCTTCAGTCCCTGCCTGGATCAACATGACGATGGATTAAACAATGGCACATCCAAATTACCTGGGCTTAACAAATAATAATAATACATTTTATTTATATAACGCCTTTCCCATGCTCAAGGCGTGTAAACACAGGTTAACAAAAAGTATTGTTACCAACTATCAATGAGTACAGTCATGGCCAAATGTTTAAAAAAAAAAAAGAACTTGTGGTCAGTTGTCAAGAGGTGGGTGGACAGACAAAAACCCACAATTTCTGATAAATTCCAAGCATTGATTATGCAAGGATGGGCTGTCGTCAGTCAGGATTTGGCCCAGAAGTTGATTGACAGCATGCCAGGGCGAATTGCAGAGATCTTGAAAAAGAAAGAAGGGCCAATCAAGTTTATGCAAATATTGACGCTGTGCATAAACTTGATGTAATTGTCAATAAAAGCCTTTGAAACTTATGAAATGCTTGTAATTCTACTTCAGTGTACCATAGAAACATCTGACAAAAAGATCTGAAAACACTGAAGCAGCAAAATTTGTGAGAACCAATACTTGTGTCATTCTCAAAACTTTTGACCACGACTGTACACATATGCTGATTAGAAAGTAATATCCCCAGAAATGTTAACTTCCAAGTAAGGTAAATATAAACATTTTCAAGGAAGGAGCAGTTCTGTTATCACAATTCTGTATTGTTTGTATGTTTAAGCAATTCAGACTTCAAAGCAGTGATTCTTTTGCACGACAGCAAATACCTATATCCTTTACTGTCCTTTAAATTTAATATTTACATGTTTTCTTTTTTTTGCCTAAGAGAAAAAGAAAAAAAAAATCACCCATTTTACAAAAAATGTTCCCCTCTGATAGGCAAAGTGTAAATGTGACCACTGATGGGGACAGTCAGACAGTAGGGGTGCTCTACAGCACATCTACTCTTGTCCTTTGTCACTCCCACCTCTATGGTTCTCACAGATCCATTTGTTTGTCATGGCACACTGGGAAGGTTTGAGACCGTCACCTGTTAACATGGCACATGGAGTTACTGATGTTCAAAGGGAATCTGTGAAGACAGAAAAGAGTGAGCATGAAACACCTGAGAGATGATACAACAGGCTGATAAAAAGGCTGACAACAAGAAGACCACCTCTGTGAGTCCAACAGGGTCCCATCCACCCAGTGCCAGCCTGACTCATTTTTCTTCAGTCCAATCCAGTAGCCACCCAGCACTGCCAGACTCTTCATGTGCTGTGTAACTTTGTTCTGCAGGAGGAACAGTGACATCACATCATAATGGACTGAACAGCTGATAGTGAACACCCCACTGTCAGTGTGTTGAAGTGAAGAGTAGTGACTGGCGATGCCATGTGTGACAATGGAGTGACAAGCTGAGACACTGTGACAAACTGTACTTTTATTACTAGTTCTTGTGCTGCATGAATCTCAGTGTCACTAAATTGTGAGACCACATAAATAACACTCGTTGTGTCACTTTGTTTACTGATTTAGACAGAGATTACTCTATTGGGTAATTCATAAGTGACATTCCCAATCAAGCATTATTTAAAAAAATTAAAAGCGCAATGTGCTGTTTGGCCTGTGATGAACTGATGTGAAGGAAATCCAAACCCTGATGTGCTTCATGAGCTTCTGTGTGCACAGCCTGCCATTGTAGATGAAATGTTACTCACTAATTGGACTTCTATGGACCACCCTGATGGGGACCACACACTGCTAGTGTGTGCTAGTGGTCATGATCTCCCGGAACCTTCCTGTATGGGTTTAGACCCTGTTGGACCAGAGCATGTAGGGAATGCTAGAGAGCAAGCCATGGATGAGGAGTCTGGGAGGTTCAACACAAGAAGTCCTGCTGTGGAATTCTATGATGATTGTGGAGATACAGTAAGGTATCTGGAATTTTCCCAAGGAGTTCAAAATAGTGCCCCAGAGATCTTTGATTCTTCTGTGGGAAATGAAGGGGCAGGACAAATTGCTAATGTAGAGGTTGGAACATACAGAAGGTCTGAGAGAGTCAGGAAAGTTCCAAACTGTTCAGAATATGATTTCCTTGGAGAGCCAAATACAGGTACTAAGTGTCCAGTGTGATATTGTTCTGCACAGTATATTTGTATAGGTACACCAAAATACAGATGACAGTTTCATCATCCAGTAGGGCTAACTGCAAAATAGTTTTCATTTTGTTTAACTTGTGAAATTTTCCATAATGTTGCTTATAGTATATTTGGTTTCCAGTGTTATCCAATGTGACTAATGTATTTCCCTTCATTATAAGGACACAACGATTTTTTGTTGGGGAGAGAGTGTAGTGCCCTCCTAGTTGGGTATAATAATAAACTTAGAAGTAAGCCTCAGTGACACAACTTTTTTTTTCTTTTCTTTGCTTTGGGGAAAGCAGGAACAGAGATGTGATCGGTGCTATTTACTACCAATCAAGGTATAGTGCGCCCTTTGTACTCCAATGATTTTTGTTTTTCTTAGGGATTTGAGAGGAAGAGCATGTGGAGACAGAGCGAGGTGTGGGAGAGTGTTGAACAAGTGTGTAAGAAAGGGAAAAAAAAAGAAAAGAGAACACTGGTACTAAGGTTGTGGAGAGCACGAGAGCGTGGCAAAAAAAGAGACAAAGTTAAACGTGAGAGGCATTGAGCGGGTTTGGCTCAATGGAACGCGGATGAAAAAGAGAGCTCTGCTTTGAGAAAAAAAAGGGACAGACAAACGGACAGTAAGATGCCTACTTTACATAAATTTGTTATATAAAAAGGGAACACAAATAAATCCTGCATCAAGATGAAGCTGCTGCCGTCATCTCAGATGGAGCTGTGAGATTCCTGTGTTTCACCACAGAGGTGAATGTGAAGTGCGGCAAAAGTTCTGGAAGGACACCGTGAGTTATGTACTGTATATGAGCTCCAACTAAGCACGTCAATGATTTATATATATATATAACATAAAACATAGGCAGAAACTTATTGACTGACTTGCTGGAGGAAACAATATTTGATCAATTTCAAATCAGCTCATCAGTGTCACACTACGTCTAACATTGTGCTCATTGAAGAAGATGAAATCCCATTGAAAATCTGGAAATTGAAACAGTAGAGGAACTTTTTCCTGAACAAAATGGACTTGTACGTTCATGTCCTCACTTTATCTGGGAGTAGTATAATTATGGAAATCACTGAAAAAATTTTTTGAGTTCTGAAGTTAACTTCCCTCAAGTTTAAACTCTGACAATGTTACAAAAAATTAATGGAAGAATCCATGAACCAGTGCACTGAGACAACAGGTTAGAATATATTGTGTTAAAATGTTTCTCAAAATGTTTAGACACATCATCCCTGAACGCCAAGAGATCTTCAGAATTACTACAAAGGGCAATAGGAGACACTTTAGCTAAAAGAAAATGAGTCATAAGTGAAAGAACAATAGAGCTGAAACACATGAAGGAAATGTAAAAAAGGAGATGTGGAAAAGTGGAAAGAAAGATCAAACACTATAACACTCATTGGCAGAAATTAAGAATGCGTGGAATGCAGGGATTTTCAGTTTTGTCCAAAACAGGTGAAATTATGAAAAACTCTGCATAACATTTTTAGGTATTGAGGTTAATGTGCCCTTGGATCTAAAGTGTAGAAGTGTTACAAACAAGATTGACAGATGGATGAATGAGTCAGTATCCAATACCATTAAATATTTGTTTAAATTCTGTTCCTATCATGTCTGAACTCTCGCAGCTTTTCCATATTTACAGGAGGGTCTGATTCAGCCTGACTCTGACTTGGTGCTTTATTCATCTTGATAACCCTTTGAAAGCCAAACATCATGGATTAGTATGTCTGTATACGTATCCACCATGTTATAATTTGCACTGTCAACAATTGTTTCTTATTGGTGAAGAGAGGGCTTTAGTATTTTATCAGAAGGAGTCATGTTTAAAAATTAAAGGCATGGTCCATCCTCACAGACTGTCTAAACAGCACCATTAATCCTTAGGTATCACACTGTACTGTACTAATAAATGTGAGAAATGGTTAATACATAAAGAGCTGAAAGGGGGCTTCTTAGTGGAAATGAAAATCAGGATGTTGGAAGAATTGAAGACAATCAACATGGTGATGACGGGCTTGTGTTTTAATGTTTCTTGTTTTCAGCCACAGCTTCATATATGATACAATATATTCTGGAATGTATGGTGTCGAGAAGCTGAAATCGATCTTAAGCTTAGTCAGGTTCAACTTTTATTTCTTTTAAACTCTAAGGGCTGAAGGCAAAAAAGATAGAAAATAAATTATTAAATAAATCAATCACTTAATTAATAAATATATAAACTAACATTCTCAAAAGTAATTTTCTGTTATTCAAGGTAATATACAAAAATAAATAAATAGGCAGCATACTGCACATTCAGGATTAAACAATGTAGCCTGAGTCTTATGTTCGGGTTTTGCAGACTTGTCACCTAATATCAAAAGTCAGTGCACAGACTGTCAATTTACAGGGCTGATGAGTTTAGATAAATTGCTGGACACAACCACGTAACCTGGAGCAGAAATAAGTGGAGAGAACGGGGGGAAGAAATCAAAATGAAAATGTTCATTTATATCTGAAATACTGTAATGAAAAAATCTCCATGTTCTCTACCCGGTCACAGCTCTTCTTTCTTTAAAGGCCATTATGCCATTAATCCCATCCCACTGCATCCTTTTGAACTAATCTGTTTCTCCAAAATTCAGAATACTGCTGCAATACTGTCTAAATTACTGTACTGCAGTAAATTGTTTCATCAAAGGTCACGAATGGCACAGCAAGTTCTTGTGGGAGGCTGGAACAATTTGTGGAAGGGGCGCCAGCTCATTGCTAATACTGCACCACCGTGTCCCCATGTTTAATACATGCTTTAATTTCTATCATTATGAAAATCATATCAAGTTTACATCTTAGTATTTAAAATGTTCAACAAGCTGTGAAATCATGAATGTAATGTATTCTGTGTCCTGTTGGAGGAAGAGAAAGCCCGTTTAAGAAGCACGTAGTGATTCACACACAGAGCACATAGATGAACACAAAGCAAAACAAAGCATGTAATGTGCTACTTTAGTTACGATGGGATTTGAGAAACTAGTAAATTAAACGATTTTAAGATGAAGTTAATGACGTTCTACTTTAATGACAAAATAAGCTACGTGATTAAAGTGGAAATTTCAAGATTAAAGTTGACATTTCAAGGTTTTTTTTCCCCACTGTGTCCCTATTTTTTTCTTTTCTCTGTACTCTAATAAGCTTCCATATGACACTCGGACGATGGGCTACGGCAACTCTGATATCTGACAACTTCCTTTTTATTTTGGGCACTGTGCGACTTTGTGAACTTGAGCTTTCAAGTTTCTCTCTGTCACTAAATCAACTTCTTTTGGTTGTTTATACCACTGTTTAAACAAACAAATAGTAAGTTTTTCCTTGCCTCCAGTCTTCTGTTTTCCACTGTGCTTTTACCATTGTCATTTCACAGAATGCTGAACTTAAGGGCTATTTATATTAATTTGCATATTCAAAGAGGCGTAATTCTGGGAGGAGTTGGGGACTGGCATCAGGCACGTGCACGTGCATTACTTTTCATGCTGACCAGGATTTATGGAGCGGAAGAACGTGGAAGTTGACGTACGTGCAGATTTATGCACCTGGACTTTTTTGTGCGTACACACATTTCCACTTTTGTCCATATGCCATGTTTTAGTGTGAATTCTACCATGTTACACAGTACCATGTTACACATAGGTTGTTGAGGAAAGTAATTATTTTGAGAGTTTAAAAGTTTGTTTAATCATATTCTAAATGGAAAAAGTATTGGGACACACCTTTTAATTACTGAATTCAAGTGTTTCAAACAGACCCATTGCCATGACTGTATAAAGTCAACCACCTAGCCATACAGTCTCCATATACAAACATTTGCAAAACAAAATGGGTCATTCTGAAGAGCTCATCAACTTGAAGCGTGGTATTATGATAGGATGTCACCTTTGCAATAAGATAGTTTGTGAAATTTCATCCCTGCTGGATATTTCATGATCAACTGTAAGTGGTATTATTGGAAAGTGGAAGCGTTTAGGAATAACAGCAACTCAGCCATGAAGCAGAACAACTAAGAAAAGACTGCTAAGGTGCATGGTGCATAAAAGTTGCCAATGCTCTACTGATTCCATATCTGAAAAGTTCCAAACTATCACTGGCACTAGCTGTATGGCGGGAGCTTCATGGAATAGGTTTCCATGGACAAGCAGCTGCATCAAAGCTTCACATCACCAAATTCAATGCCAATGTACATCACCATTGGACTGTGGAGCAGTAGAAACATGTTCTACAGAGTAATAAATCACAATTCTCTGTTTGACAGTCAGATGGGTGAGTCTGGGTTTGGCGGATGCCAGGAGAACGTTACCTTACTGACTGCATTGTGCCAACTGTGAATTTTGGTGGAGGAGGGTTAATGGTGGGGGGCAGTTTTTCAGGGTTTGGGCTAGGCCCCTGACTTCCAGTAAAAGGCAATCTTAATGCTCCAGCACACCAAGACATTTTGCTATGCTATGCTTCCAACTTTGTGGAAACAGTTTGGGGAAGACCTTTTTTGGTTCAGCATGACTGTGCCCCAGTGCACAAAGCAAGGTCCATAAAGACATGGCTGGATGAGTCTGGCATGGAAGAACTTGACTGGACCGCACACAACCCTGACCTGAACCCCATCAAACATCTTTGGGATGAACCTGAAGGGAGATTGCAAGCCAGACTTCAGAAATGCTCTACAGAATGAATGGGCACAAAGTCCCACAGAAACACAAACCTTTTGGAAAGCCTTCCAAAAACAGTGGAAGCTGTTATAGCTGCAAAGGGGGAACTGACAACATATTAAAGTCTACGGATTTGAATGCAATGTCATTACAGTCCCTGTTGGTGTAATGGTCAGGCATCCCAAAACCTTTGTCCATATAGTGTATTTATTTGTAATGTTCAGATTTAATTATTAGTAATTTGAAATAAATCATTCATTTGTGGTTGCATAGTTTTTACTCCTAAAACATGTGATTTTAGTGCCTTGCAACGTCTTTGTTTAGTTTTACCTTTTTATTTCCAATAAACTTGTATTCAAAGAAGCACTGGACTGCAGAGTTTTTGCCAAAGAAAGGTTATGTGACTGTTAAAGCCTCCCTGGAGGGACAAAGTACTTGGAAACAGAGAGGTGCCTTCTAGGAAAAGAAAGATAATCTCTCTATTATAAAAAAAAATCCTGGAAAGCAAAAGCAAGGCTACGATACATGATCTTCTGGGAAGACATTTAAAAGACCCGCGAGACCAAAGAGACGTGGACCGTAAACATGAGACATTTTTTACCCAGGACCATCTTGCAATGACGTAGAACCTGAGAATCTTTCAAGACACGCCCTGCTTAAATCTATCAAGTAAGACAACGGGGCAGCAAAACATTCAGTCTTGTGAAGGATTTGAGCACATACAGATCCAGGGTCTCAGCGCATATAAAGCGTATAAGGACAATACGTTATAAATGAAAAAATAATCTATGTGCAAATTCAGAAAATAAAGCAAGTAATTATCAGCCAGTAACAAGTGGAATTGAGACAAAGCATGTCCATTCGGGCTCAGAATTGAAAGACAAAGTAGAACTTCATAAAGACGTTCACAAACGTTGGAGCTATACACATGCAAAGCAGATTATGAAAGCAGTGCAATCCGAAGGGCTCAAAAAAAAATGTATGCACGATTCAAATGTGGAGAAAGTTAAAGAATATGAAAGTAGGAAAATTAGAAAGTATAAAAAAAGAAAGTCAAGATCGCAGTAGCGCAAACAAACGGAAATTAATACTCGAAAAAGGGAAAATAATTACCATGGACCAGGTGTCATTGAAAAAAAAGCAGGATAAAGCGAGGTCAGAACTAAAAGACAGTAGAAAACAAAGTAAAACGTCATAAAGAGGTTACAAAGCAAAAGGGCCAAACACATGCAGAGCAGGTTAGAGACAATTCAGGATAGGTTTCTCTGTTTGGAATTTCAGCACAGACAAAGCGAACTTTATCATCATCAGTTAATAATTTTTTTTGCAACTTAACCAATAAATGCATGTGAGGTAAAACACGTTTTTGAAATTCTCTGACTTAAACTTCAAAGTCTTACAATATTTACATACTTCTGACATATCACCTGTGTCCATATATTCGATCTCTATTTGCCTTTTAGTTATTTCTCCGAGTAATAATTTCTCTTTTTTTGCGCTAATGTGATATTTACTTTTTTTTTGACACTTTCGTTTTTTTTTTCTGCTTTCATATTCTGTATCTTGCTCTGCATGTGTTTCGCGCCTACGTTTTTTTGAGGTCTTTTGAATTCTAGTTTTCATTATCTCTAACCTGACAAAGTCATTAAACACATGTCTCACTGACCTCATTTAAAAGATTCAGCATATTTGGACTCGAAAGATTCCAAATATTGTTTTTACAGAAGTTCTGAAATAAAAGTGAAACTAATGAAATAGCAACAATTCAAAGAAAAAAAAATCTTAAAAAGTGTGCCCGGAAAACCAAACACGGAGGTTGGCGAGCGAAGCGAGCAGGGGACGAAGCCCCCTAGTTTAGATATAAGAAAATCACATTTAAGGGAAACAAAAAGGAGTGCTGAAACATGTTATGAAAATTTGAAAAGAAAAATGTGGGAAAATGGACAGGAAGATTGAAAGAAAGAGCAAAGGCTACAAAGTTCAATTGCAGAACTTTATGGCAAAAATGCTGGGGTTCTCCTTTCATTTTGTCCAAAAGATGTAGAATTATGAAAAACACTGGGAAGACTTTTAATTACTCCGGTTAGCGTCCCCTTATGTGTGAATTGCAAAAAATGTTACAGAAATGAGTGACAGATGGGTAAATGAGTCAATATTTTGAAAAAAGGTAAGTCAAAATGTAACAATAGCTTTAAGTATTTGTCTAAATATTAATCATAGCACTCCTGGACACTGACAAGTTTTCTGTATCCCCTGAAGGTCCCATTCGAGTCCAATTGTGCCTTGTCTTTATCAAGCTAGTGAACCCTCTGATAGCTGAACCTCAACAGACTAACATGTCTGCTCTCCAACTCATTTTATCTCATTTAGTGCTATGTGACATGCTGTGAATAAAACTACAACTGTGTGTTAATGCAAATCAATGGCATGGGGAATATTAATAAGGCCTTATAATGATTAAAAATAACATCACAGCCATTTTGGCATTTGAATACCATCATTCTATTCCTCCATAGACAACTTATATGAATGTGTATCATGCTGAACAAGAGTTTGTTTCTCAAAATGAAAAAGACAATGTCTGATGCACAGATAAGCAACGTGAAGATGATTGAGCTATTTGTGAAGTTACCATCTGTAAGTTAAGACAGATCCTGACAAATGAAGTGTTAGACTGAACAATATGGAGCTCAAACTCATATTCATAGTTCAAATGCAATCAGCTTAGACTTGATGGCATTTACATTACATTTCTTTTAAAGTTTTATAGGTTAAAGCATAAATAAATAAATAAATAAATAAATAAATAAATAAATAAATAAATAAATAAAGCAAGCAAGTTGTAAAAAATAAATATACATTTTTTTAATTATTACGAAGAATTATTTTATATTTGGTTTTCTTTACTTACCTGGATTTTGGTGTTGTTGGTGATCACCAACAATACCACCACTGTTACTTCCGCCATCACCAATCTTGTTAACTAAAATCAAAAATAAGACACCTTCAGTCAGTAACCAGTCTGAATCTTTACAGTCAAGATTAGTTCAATGGAGGAATGAGTTCATGCAGACAAGAAATTAAAAAGGAAATGTTTAAACGTGTCTTAAAAACACAGTGTACAAATCAAGGAGGTTTGTGCATAAACAGTTGAATACATCAGTTAGCATTACTACCTGACCACTCTTGAGCAGGCCCCATAAACAGAATAGGACTTAGACTCCAAAATTCAGAAAACAAACAGGTTTGTTGTAAGGGGTGGGAATGTTTTCAGGGAGGTTCAAGAGGACAGAATTACTAAAAAAGTGAAGCACTAAGCCACTTAAAGATCTGAGTTCTGTTTCAGAGAGACTTTAATTACTGGTCACAGGCTCAGTGACCTCCTCCAGCAGCCTTCAACTTCCTGTCCAGGTTGTGACCTACTCCAGTTCCTGCAGCCCATTTGGTTAAAGGTCCAGAACGACTCTTGGGCAGCTCCTTAGTGTCCCATTCAGGAAATGTTTTTTTTTTTTTCATATTTCTTTTTCTGATCCCTCTTATTACACCTCACACAGCAGCTCCATATAATACCCCCACCAGGTCTGCCTCTATTAGTGGGTTCCATTATCCTTTATATCCTTCATTATATATTTATAAATACAGAATATATACCACAGGTCAGTCTGTGCAATTCACGAGTTTACAATTTGCAGATTTGCCTATTCGTGAGATTGTCTTCAAAAATTAAATGGAAATTATTTTAGAAGTTTTGTGGCGTATTGCTGAAATCCAGAGATGATATTGTAGTAGCACTACATAAATGGACTACAAATCCCAGCAGTTTCAGGATTACTATTCTGATCCTGTAGCTGCTTGTTTGTGTGATTTTTGTCTGGGTTGGAAAATGTCTTTGTCCCAACTTCTACAATCTTCACTTACATCAGCGTCATGGTAAGAAAAAAACTTAACATCACTTTCAGGTGGCTGTTCATAGGGGATGTTGTTAATTAACTACACCACCATTATCTGCATCTGTGAAAATGGACTGTGTCATGAGTGTTTATTGTTTTCTGTTTAGTGTTTTAGGATTTCTATTGTATCTGTATTATTAATCTTTTTTTTTATTTATTACCAGAAATATACATACAATTATATTATAATACAGTCATATGAAAAAGCTTGGGAACCCCTCTCAGCCTGCATAATAATTTACTCTACTTTCAACAAAAAATATAACAGTGGTATGTCTTTCATTTCCTGGGAGCATCTGAGTACTGGGGTGTTTTCCGAACAAAGATTTTTAGTGAAGCAGTATTTAGTTGTATGAAATTAAATCAAATGTGAAAAACTGGCTGTGCAAAAATTTGGGTACCCTTGTAATTGTGCTGATCTGAATGCCTGTCACTGCTCAATACTGATTACTTGCAACACCAAATTGGTTGGATTAGCTTGTTAAGCCTTGAACTTCATATAGAGGTGTGTCCCATCATGAGATATAAAGGTATTTAAGGTGGTCAATTGCAAGTTGTGCTTCCCTTTGACTCTCCTCTGAAGAGTGACAGCATGGGATCCTCACAGCAACTCTCAAAAGATCTGAAAACAAAGATTGTTCAGTCTCACGGTTTAGGGGAAAGCAACAAAAAGCTACCTCAGAGGTTTAAACTGTCAGTTTCAACTGTAAGGGATGTAATCAGGAAATGGAAGGCCACAGGCACAGTTGCTGTTAAACCCAGCAGGTCTGGCAGGCCAAGAAAATACAGTAGCAGCATATGTGCAGGATTGTGAGAATGGTTACAGACAATCCTCACATCACCTCCAAAGACCTGCAAGAACATCTTGCTGCAGATGGTGTATCTGTACATCGTCCTACAATTCAGCGCAATTTGCACAAAGAACATCTGTATGGCAGGGTGATGAGAAAGAAGCCCTTTCTGCACTCACGCCACAAACAGACTTGCTTGTTGAATACAAATGCTCATTTAGACAAGCTAGATTCATTTTGGAACAAAGTGTTTTGGACAGATGAGACAAATATTGAGTTATTTGGTCAGAACAAAAAGCGCTTTGCATGGCGGAAGAAGAACATCACATTCCTACTGTCAAATTTGGTGGAGGTTCCATCATGCTGTGGGGCTGTGTGGCTAGTTCAGGGGCTGGGGCCCTTGTTAAAGTCAAGGGTCGGATGAATTCAAGCCAATATCAACAAATTGTTCAGGATAATGTTTAAGCATCAGTCACAAAGTTGAAGGGGTTGGATATTCCAACAAGACAATGACCCAAAACACAGTTCGAAATCTACAAAGGCATTCATGCAGAGGGAGAAGTACAATGTTCTTGAATGGCCGTCACAGTCCCCTGACTTGAATATCATCGAAAATCTATCGGTTGATTAGAAGCAGGCTGTCTTTTCTCGGCAGCCATCAAACTTAACTGAACTGGAGAGATTTTGTATGGAAGAATGGTCAAAAATACCTCCGTCCAGAATCCAGACACTTATCAAAGGCTATAAGAGGCATCTAGAGGCTGATATATTTGAAAAAGAAGGCTCAACTAAGTATTGATATATTATCTCTGTTGGGGTGCCCAAATTTATGCACCTGTCTAATTTTGTTATGATGCATATTGCATATTTTCTGTTAATCTAATAAACTTAATTTCACTGCTGAAATACTGCTGTTTCCATAAGGCACGTCATATATTAAAAGGAAGTTGCTACTTTGAAAGCTCAGCCAATGATAAACAAAAATCCAAAGAATTAAGAGGGGTTCCCAAACTTTTTCACATGACAAAGTTACAATTTGTAAAAAGTTACAGCTTACTAAAGAATTGCTGAACTATGCACTTTATCTTGGCAGCCAAGCTCACACACATGATTTCCTTACACAGTGATCGCTCTATCCCGCATTTCTCACAACTTCTTGTATCTTGTTTAGTACAATAAGATTAGAATATACAGTAATCATGGGTTGAAGATATATTGGTGGATCTTCACATTCACAGGGGATCTTTGCTCCAAACCTCCATGAATCACAAGGGATAACTGTTTATACACTCACTGGCCACTTTATTAGGTTCTCCTGTCCAACTGCTTGTTAACACAAATATCTTAATCAGCCAATCACATGCCAGCAACTAAATTTAGGCATGTAGACATTGTAAAGATGACCTGCTGAAGTTCAAACCAAACATCAGAATGGGGAAGAAAGGTGATTTAAGTGACTTTGAATGTGACGTGGTTGTTGGTGTCAGACAGGCTGGTCTGAGAATTTCAGAATTTTCTGAAAAAGGGAAAATATCCAGTGAGTGGCATTTCTCAGGGTGAAAATACCTTGTTGATGCCAGAGGTCAGAGGAGAATGGGCAGACTGGTTTGAGCTGACAGAAAGGCAACAGTGACTCAAATAACCACTCGTTACAACTGAGGTATGCAGAAGAGCATCTCTACATTAACTTTGAAGCAGATGGGATACAGCAGCAGGAGACCACACCGGATGCCACTCCTGTTTGCTAAGAACAGGCAACTAAGTCTACAATTCACACGGGCTCATCAACATTGAACAGTACAAGATTGCAAAATTGTTGCCTGGTCTGATGAGTCTCTGTCTGCTGAAACATTCGGATGGTAGGGTCACAATTTGGAAACAACAACATGAGAGCATGGACTCATCCTTCCTTGTATCAAATGCTCAGGCTGTTGGTGGTGATGTAATAGTGTGGGGAATATTTTCTTGGTACACTGTGAGCCCCTTAGTTCCAACTGAGCATCATTTAAATACCACAGCCTTCCTGAGTGTTGTTGCTGACCATGTCCATCCCTTTATGATTGCAGTGTACACATCTTCTAATGGCTGCTTCCAGCAGATTAATGCACCTTGTCACAAAGCGCAAATCATCTCAAACTGGTTTCTTGAACATGACAATGAGTTCACTGTACTGAAATGGTCTATATAGTCACCAAGTCTCAATCCAATAGAGCACCTTTGGGATAGCTGCAAAGGAAGAACTGACTCCATATTAAAGTTTATGGATTTGAATGCAATGTCATTCCCTGTTGGTGTAATGGTCAGGCATCCCAAAACCTTTGTCCATATAGTGTATTTATTTGTAATGTTGGCTACATTCTGAAATAAATTATTAGTAATTTGAAATAAATCATTTATTTGTGGTTGCATAGTTTTTACTCCTAAAACACGTGATGTTAGCGCCTTGCAACCTCTTTTTTAGTTTTACCTTTTTATTTCCAATAAACTTGTGGTCAAAGAAGCAGTGAACTGCACAGTTTTTGTCAAAGAAAGGTTATGTGACTGTTAAAGCCTCCCTGGAGGGACAAAGTACTTAGAAACAGAGAGGTACCTTCTAGGAAAAGAAAGATAATTTAGATATAAGAAAATCACATTCAAGGGAAACAAAATGAGTGCTGAAGCACGTTATGAAAATTTGAAAAGAAAAATGTGGGAAAATGGAGAGGAAGATTGAAAGAAAGAGCAAAGACTACAAAGTTCAATACCAGAACTTTATGGCAAAAATGCTGGGGTTCTTCTTTCATTTTGTCCAAAAGATGTAGAATTATGGAAGACACTGGGAAGATTTTTAATTACTCCGGTTAGCGTCCGCTTATGTGTGAATTGCATAAAATGTTACAGAAATGAGTGACAGATGGGTAAATGAGTCAATATTTTGAAAAAAGGTAAGTCAAAATGTAACAATAGCTTTAAGTATTTGTCTAAATATTAATCATAGCACTCCTGGACACTGACATGTTTTCTGTATCCCCTAAAGGTCCCATTCGAGTCCAATTGTGACTTGTCTTTATCAAGCTAGTGAACCCTCTGATAGCTGCGCCTCAACAGAAAAACATGTCTGCTCTCCAAATCATTTTATCTCATTTAGTGCTATGTGATATGCTGTGAATAAAACTACAAATGTGTGTTAATGCAAATCAATGGCATGGGGAATATTAATAAGGCTTTATAAAGTTTAAAAATAACATCACAGCCATTTTGTCATTTGAATACCATCAGTCCATTCCTCCATAGACAACTTGTATGAATGTGTATCATGCTGAACAAGAGTTTGTTTCTCAAAATGAAAAAGACAATGTCTGATGCACAGATAAGCAACGTGAAGATGACTGAGCTATTTGTGAAGTTACCATCTGTAAGTTAAGACAGAGCCTGGCAAATAAAGTGTTAGACTGAACGATATGGAGCTCAAACTGAATTTATAGTTCAAATGCAATCAGCTTAGACTTGATGGCATTTACATTACATTTCTTTTACAGTTTTATAGGTTAAAGCATAGAATAAATAAATAAATCAAGTTACAAAAAATAAATGTGCATTTTTTAATTATTACGAAGAATTATTTTATATTTGGTTTTGTTTACTTACCTGGATTTTCCCCATGATCACCAACAATACCACCACCACTGTTACTTCCGTCATCACCAATCTTGTTACCTAAAATCAAAAATAACACACCTTCAGTCAGTAAGCAGTCTGAATCTTTACAGTCAATATTAGTTCGACAGAGGAACGAGTTCATGCAGATAAGAAATTAAAAAGGAAATGTTTAAATATATCTTAAAAACTGCAGTGTACAAATCAAGGAGCCTTGTGCTTAAACAGTTCAATACATCAGTTAGCATTACTACCTTACCACTCTTGAGCAGGCCCCAAAATTCAGAAAACAAACAGGTTTGTTGTAAGGGGTGGGAATGTTTTCAGGGAGGTTCAAGAGGACAGAATTACTAAAAAAGTGAAGCACTAAGCCACTTAAAGATCTGAGTTCTGTTTCAGAGAGACTTTAATGACTGGTCACAGGCTCAGTGACCTCCTCCAGCAGCCTTCAACTTCCTGTCCAGGTTGTGACCTACTCCAGTTCCTGCAGCCCATTTGGTTAAAGGTCCAGAACGACTCTTGGGCAGCTCCTTAGTGTCCCATCCAGGCAATGTTTTTTTTTTCATATTTCTTTCCCACACTCTGATCACTCTGATTACACCTCACATATCAGCTCCATATAATACCCCCACCAGGTCTGCCTCTATTAGGGGGTTCCATTATCCTTTATATCCTTCATTATACATTTATAAATACAGAATATATACTACATGTCAGCCTGTGCAGTTCATGAGTTTACAATTCGCAGATTTGCCTATTCGCGAGATTGTCTTCAAAAATTAAATGGAAATTATTTTAGAAGTTTTGTGGCATATTGCTGAAATTCGCAGATGATGTTGTAGTAGTGCTACATAAATAGACTGCAAATCCCATCAGCCTCAGGATAACCGTTCTGGTCCTGTAGCCACTTGTTTGTGTGATTTTGTCTGGGTTGTAAAATGTCTTTGTCCCAACTTCTACAATCTTCACTTACATCAGTGTCATGGTAAGAAAAAAATTAAACATCACTTTCAGGTGGCTGTTCACAGGGGATGTCGTTAATTAACTACACCACCATCATCTGCATCTGTGAAAATGGACAGTGTCATGAGTGTTTATTGTTTTCTGTTTAGTGTTTTGTTGGATTTCTTCTGTATATGTATATTAATCATTTTATATTTACTACCAGAAATATACATACAATTTTATTATAATAAGTTAGAGAAAAGCCAAGCAAAATGACACCTTTTATTGACTAACTAAAAAGATTACAATACTAGCCATATGCGCACAACTATGTTGTGCGTGTTAAAGTTGTCTGTGAAGGGCTTCCTGTTTAAACGCGGCTGCCAGTCGTGAACTGGGCCCTTCGTCGCACAGCATTATTATTTTTTATAAGGGAAACAAAATTACAAAACAAAACCCTTGGACACTGATTCGATAGGAACGGCCTACTCGGAATCACTGTCCGAATAGTAATTATGTGGTGGTGGAGGAGCATTTCTGCTTCTCTCCGTTCACAGTCCGTCTCATTTTCACGACGCTGTCGTTTCATCTCACGATCTCTTCTCAACCTTTCTTCAGTCTCGCAGGTTGCTTTGTGGCAATCCAAAGTGTAAGGAAGAACCAATGTTTCTTTCTTGAACTCCAAATGCCGACTGATGGAAAATCACAGAAGTGTGTCCGACTTATATACTCTGACTGCCGACTCCAAGAAATGGTTGAACATTCGATTTGGTCGAAGTGCTGCCAACGACGGTGGATAGAAACAGAAAAAACCACAGTCTCGACAACGAAGCAGGTGTCGACGCCAGATCTAAACACAAAGCATGGTGTCGACGCCAGATCTAAACACAAAGAGTGGTATCGACAGTGTTTGTAAAGAAAAGTAACAACCAAGACAGTGTCAGGGGAACATGAATTCGCGGACAAACAAAGATCAAGATCCAAATGAAGATTATATATAAAGATTAGTTAATTTAAAGCACAACAATTTGTTTAGTTTGAATGTCTGTGTTTTGAGGTGTTACTGGAGTACTACAGTCTTCAGTACTATAAGCCTGGAGGAGATTCTTAATGCAATGCCTATGTTTTAGCTGTCTCTCTACTGCCATCTAGTGCTTCTTCTAATTCATTCGCGGACAAACAAAGATCAAGATCCAAATGAAGATTATATATAGAGATGCAAGCTTTCGAGGAAAATCAGGCCCCTTCTTCAGGCAAGATGTAATACAGAAACTGGAGTTCCCTGTGTTTATATACACATTCTAGGACAAGAAACAACATTGGTAAATCTTTAAGTGTATATAAACACAGGGAACTCCAGTTTCTGTATTACATCTTGCCTGAAGAAGGGGCCTGAGTTGCCTCGAAAGCTTGCATATTGTAATCTTTTTAGATAGCCAATAAAAGGTATCATTTTGCTTGGCTTCTCTCTAACTTATTATAATAAAATTATATGTATATTTCTGGTAGTAAATAAAAAATGATTAATATTACATATACAAAAGAAATCCAACAAAACACTAAACAGAAAACAATAAACACTCATAACACTATCCATTTTCACAGATGCAGATGATGGTGGTGTAGTTAATTAATGATATCCCCTGTGAACAGCTACCTGAAAGTGATGTTTAATTTTTTTCTTACCATGACGCTGTCATATTGCCCTGCTTGCAAAAGTCTTTGTGGTTGTTTCTTGGAAACAAGTCATATCTGTTTTTTCAGTTAAATTCAGCTGTCCCCTATATCAAGCTAAATTCTGAAATAAACTCAGTTTTGATCAACCCCCTGCTGAAGCAAGGCAAAGACCCAAAAGAATTTACCATATATCATTAATGAATGCAGGAGAGGACTTCAAATCGGATATCGAGATAGCAGCACCTTACCGCATACGGGGATCAAATACCTCTAAACCTAGAACTCTCATCCTGGGTTTTGAAAAATTACAATTTAAATTACATATAACTAGGTGCTCCACCCCCTGCTCGCTTTGCTTGCCAACCTCCCGGTTTCGATAACCGGATATACAATTTAAAGAGATTGTTATTTTAATGGCAATTGTTACTTATGCATTATTTTCACTTTTTCTTTAAAACTTCAGTAAAAACAATATTTGTAATTAACTTTTCTTTAAGATCACATTGAATTTTGATTCCGTGTTTAGATTTACATTGTGACAATGCAAAATATAACTGCCTGTGAATGAATATCATTTCTTTCTCTCTAATAAATAAACCAACTTTTTGGAATGTTTGTCCCTGTGATTTGTTAATTGTCATAGCAAAAGATATTCTAACAGGAAACTGTAAACGTTTTAATACAAATGGCATATCAAAATCTCCTATGGTGTCTAATGTTATTCGCGGAATATGTACTACATTATCTTTCTTGTCGCCTGTTAAAATTTTGCATGTTAGAATTCTTCGACAAAATTTTTAATACAACTAATCTTGTCCCATTGCATAGTCCATCACTCATACATAAATTAAATAATAACATTATGATACATCCCTCTTTCAACAGTAATTCAGCCAGTGGAAGACCGGCGGTGTTAATGCTTGGGATATTGTAAATTGATGTTTTCATCTTCCACACTATCACCACCAACTGCTTCAGCATAGTCTATTGATACACATTTTATCAATTTGCCATGTAACCGATCGACAATTTTCGCATTAATTTGTTTGACTTCATCGTTTCTCGCTGCTAGGATTGTCCATGTACTCATTTCGCATTCACACGACTGAAAGCTGAGAGTGCAGGAAGTGTGTCTGACAAAAGCATTCACATGACTGAGAGGTGAGATGACCTTGGTCTTGTTTGAAAATGGTTGTATGTTGGGCGTGACTTGAAAGAATCTCATGGCAAAAGTCTCTGTCTTGCGGGACTTGCTTTCAAAAAGTCACATCTTGTTGCAGGATTATTTTATATAATAGAGAGTGTGGTCTATAGGAGGCACTATCGCTCCCTTGAGCCCTCAGATTTGACTCCAGACACCAGGTAAAAGTCCAATACTTATTTATTTGGACAATAATAAAGTGCACCAAGCACCTACACTCCACTATACTCATAAACAATCACTAATAATTAAACAATAATCAAACCTCCACTCCCAGACACGTTGCCACCCTTCCACCCAGCTCAGCTCAGCGTGTGAGGATTTCCCACAGTCATTTATAGTCCTTGACCCGTAAGTGTTTCTCCCTCTCTGTCCATGTGACTAGGAACACTTCCAGGTCAGATGAAAATCCTTTTTCTTCACCCTGGAAGCACGTCATTCCTCTTGTCCATGTGACTCGGACGTATTTCCGGGGCGTAGGGCAAATAATCTTTGTTCCTCCCTGCAGCATCCTCTAGTGGCCCCCATGGTATCCAGCTGGGCTGGGGATAAAAATTGCATTGTCCAGGATTCCCTGCTGGCATTCAGGGCACTCCCATGCTGCAGGGAGGGCTCCACCTGGCGGCCTGGGGGTATTGGCCGGGATGAACGGCCGGCCATATATCACAAGAGATATTACTTCTCAGACAGAAACATGAGATTATATTTGAAAATAACCACATTCGTATTTTCCTGGATTTCTCAACATCAACAGCAGCTAACCATGCCACATTTTACAACATTAAACAGCACTTATGGAAAGCCGAGATCAGATACAGACTCTTGTGTCCTGCCAAACTGAAAGTGGACATTCAAGGCAAGCTCTACATTTTTACTTCTATGGAGGAAGCAGAAAAAGAGCTAAAAAAACTGATCCCAACACTTTTTTGAAATATGATTGTGGGTCACATTCTGTCCTGGCATGGCAAAGAAGATCTTACTGGTTGTTTGATCCACCTGCCATGATACTGGTACCATAATTATACATCCTATTTACTTCTTGGCCACTTTATGTTTATGTTTTCATTAGAAATTATATGCTTATATGTATGTATGTATGTGTACTTTTTTTTCTTAAGGAGGCTGTTTAACAACATATTATTGGTTTACTGTATTAGGGCTTCTATATTGTTAGAATTCATATCTAAGAATTCTATTAGATTTCTTATAATAGAAATTCTTATTAATTTCTATTATATTGGAAATTCTATTTTCTTATTCTTATCCAGGGCTACTGTTTAACATCATTCCCTGGGTTTACTCTCTCAAGACTGTTTAAGATTATATATTATGCTTATGCGTATAGTATTTGGACTGTATTGTCAATAGATATCTCTATTTTAATCCTTATACACCGCTGCTGGGGGGCTTGTTCTTTTATTTGATGTGTTTTGTCTGTAGGTATGTCAGAGGACTGGGACTTTGTGAAGTGTGGTCTCGCATCACGTGGGGAGGCAAAATGGGGGGGGGGGGGGGGGTCTGGGCAGCGTGACTAGGGGTGCAGAGAAAGAGAACAAGCTATTTCTAATCGATCCTTTTAATCCTTATAATCATAATTGCCAAAGTAACATTAGGCTTCATGGCAATAACTTCTGAGAAAACTGAAAATTAAGGTCAAAGTGGTCTTATTTTAAATTAAGACTACAAAATGACAACAAAAGTTTAGAAGCAATATATTCATGACCAAACTGAGAAAACTGAAAATTAAGGTCAAAGTGGTCTTATTTTAAATTAAGACTACAAAATGACAACAAAAGTTTAGAAGCAATATATTCATGACCAAACAGTTAACTTTGTTAGCTGGAATGTTAAAGGTCTCAATCATGAATTAAAGAGAAAGAAAGTATTCTCTCACCTAATGGGTGAAATAGTACTTTTACAGGAGTCCCACTTATTAAGCAAGGATCAGTTTCAGCTGCACAGAGACTGGACTGGCCAAATATTCCATTCCAGCTTTATAAAGAAAACTAGAGGTGTGGGAATTTTATATATAAATGTCTACGCATGGAAGCGTCTGTGTCCGTTTGACCAGCCAGGAAGTGAGAGGTGGGGTTGGGGTAAGGGCTCCACCTCAAAGGAAACAGAAAACTTGCTTAGCCGCTAATAACACAAGCGAGGTGAGCATGTCTGCAAAACGAAACTTCAGATGAAAGACAGTCGATTAGCTGCTAACATTGGCAAAATCGTATCCCTTTTACTTCTCCTCCCGCTGCTAATGCATAAGCAATTCAAGTACGTTGGCAAAATGAATCCTCCTAGGAGAGAGATGCCCTGAGTAGTTCCTTTCAATTACTTGCCATCTCTACATTTTAATTTTTTTTCTGACGATTTCAATAGTTTCTAGTACCCCGGGCTTTTTACTACATGGGCTTACACAGCTAGTTCTTATATACAGAACAACCTCATTTGCAGTAACAGATGTAGTACCTGATGGGAGATATGTGATTGTCATGGGTAATTTATTTAACTGTAAAGTGATTTTGACAAATATCTATGCACCCAATTTGGATGATAGGGACTTCATCTAAAATGTATTTGCATCTATTCCCAATGTGAACATTCATAAAATTATAATGGCTGGGGACCTAGATAGGTCTCTTGCAACAGGGGCGATGACATCTAACACTGCAAAGACAATTACACATTTTGTAACTGATCACAACTTATCAGACCCCTGGAGATTTCTAAACCAAACTCTAAGAGCATATTCCTTTTACTCACCTGTGCATCACTGCTACTCAAGGATTGATTATTTATTTCTAGATAACAATTTCTTGCATATGATCTTGTAAGTATGACGCTATTGTTATCTCTGACCATGCTCCTTTGATTTTAGAGTTAAAATCATTATGCCCTACATACTCATCTCGCAGATGGCGTCTTAACCCACTTTTAATTAGTACATGAGAACTGTACAGAATTATATCCAAGCAAATCGTTTTTTTAAAGACTAATACATCCTCATAGGTTTCTGTAGGAATACTTCGGAAAACCCTGAAGGCTTTCATAAGAGGCCAGATTATCTCATATCTTTCTCACAGAAATAAATTGGAAACCAAGAAGGTATCAGAGCTAATCAGTGAAATTATTAGAATACAGCAAGAACATGCCATTTCATAAAAAAAATTCTTAACTAAGCTAGCTCCTCTTTTATTAGCAACATTTATAGAAGCTAGAGAGAATAAAATTCTACCTCAAACTTTTCACCAAGCTTTAATTACCATCTTTCCTAAACAAAATAAGGACTTGTTACAATGTACATCATACAGACCAATTTCACTTCTGAATAATGATGTTAAGATTCTCTCCAAAATTCTTGCTAGTAGGATGGAGAAAGTGCTTCCTTCGGTAATATCACAAGACCAAACTGGATTTATTAAAGGCAGACACTTAGCTTCCAATCTTCAACACCTGTTTAATGTAATATATTCACCCATAAAGTCTAACACCCTGGAGATATTATTATCACTGGATGCAGAAAAAGCATTTGATATGGCTGAATGGAACTACTTTTTCACTACATTGGAGAAATTTGGGTTTGGTCCAAATATTTGTTCATGGATCAAACTACTGTATACCAGTCCAGAAGCTTCAGTTTGTATTAGCAAAATTATCTCAGACTACTTCAAACTAGAATGTGGTACTAGACAAGGATGTCCCTTGTCAGTACTGCTGTTTGCAATCACCATTGAGTCACTGGCAGCTCACTGTCGAAATGCTTATGAGATAAAGGGGATTATCAGAGAAGAACTTGAACAGAAAAATTCACTATATGCAGATGATATGGTGCTGTATATATCCGATACTCAAAATACTGTGTCTGCAATCCTAACAGTAGTAACAGAATTTCAAAAGATCTCTGGTCTCAGAATTAATTTGAACAAAAGTGTGCTCTTTCCAGTGAATTCTTAAGCATGCAATATTCGTTTAGACACCTTTACTTTTATCATCACAGATCACTTTAAATATCTAGGGGTAAACATCACAAACAAACATAAAAGCTTTTTATCAACAAAATTTTGCTGTTTGCATGGAAAAAATTAAGCAAGACTTCTATAGATGGTCTACCCTCCATCTCACTTTAGCTGGAAGAATTAACATTGTCAAGATGAATATCCTTCCTAAGCTTCTGTTTCTATTTCAAAACATTCCAATATATAGCAATAAATCATTTTGTAAGAAATTAGATTCAACCATAACCTCATTTATTTCAAATTCAATGCATCCACGCATTCAAAGGGCGACCCCACAAAGACTTAAGGAAAAGGCTCTACCTAACTTTCAGTTTTGTTACTGGGCAGCGAATATAGAAGCTGTAAAAACCTGGGGCCTCATGTATAAACAGTGCATACGCACAAAAATGTTGCGTACACCCGTTTCCACCCTCACATCGCAATGTATAAAAAACTAAACTTGCCATAAAGCTGTGCACATTTTCACGCTAGCTCAGTCCCTTGCATACGCAAGTTCTCCTCTCAGTTTTGCAAACTGGCAGCACTCAGCATCGAAGCAGTGCTACAGTTCCTGTGTGGTTTCCCTTTAGTTTTTAGATTCACATCCCTGACATGGCTTTATCAAATACATTGAAATTATCTGCATATCATTAATTAGTTTAAGGCATCTCATTGTAATCAACCCGTAACCATATAATGGAGCACCGAATGGCCAAACTATTCTGAATACCACCACTGCTTTAGTGTTGTTATTTCCAGTACACCACTGAGTATTTAACTCACTGTATCTGAGTGTGGAATCACAGCTGTATAGCAGCTGATCGGATTATTGGTATACAGCATCTTGCAAACGCTGTCTCGGCCATTCGTGCAATCTATTTGAATTGTTCCCATACGGCAAATGCTTCAGAGCCTTTCCTGTAGTGACCTCGCAGTTCAAAAACAGTTTCATCCCAATTGCTCTAAACACACTCAATCAGTCCATCAATACCTTGTAAGTACAATCACCTCACTGTAAACCTGCACTACAGTTATAATATTGCACAACCTGAGTCACTTTATAAAGCATATATTTACTGTACATATGATGACGACTGGCTTCTAAGTCAATTTAGATTTCCAAGCGCTATCTTCTTGGAGCTCTTGATATCATTTTAAGATGAAATGCAGTAAAGCATGTTTATTACATTATACAGATAAGTTTTAAACTTCATTAAAATAATGTATATTGTTAATAATTAAACATGTGAGGACATGGTGGCGCAGCGCTAGCAACGAGCTGGTGCCCTGTTCAGGGATTGTTCCTGCCACACACTGTATGCTTTCTGGGATTAGCGCGACCTGGATGGACGGATGGATGGAATAATTAAACATGTACTACGAAGATATTTCAATGTTTCATAAAAGGTTTGAAGAATTGCCGTTCTAAGCTTACAGATGGCTTGGCATCTATTATAGAGCTGATTGTGTGGCGATTGGTTACTTGGAGAAAGAAAAGGAAGGACAGGAAAAGAAGTTTAGTATGTTTGAGAGAGACAGTACTGCTGCAGTAGATTGTTTCATCGAATGTCGTGCATGGTGTAGCAAGCATCTTGCGGGAGGCAGGAACAATCTTTAGACAGGGTGCCAGCTCATTGCTAATACTTTGCCACCATATTCCCATCTTTAATACATGCTTTAATTCCTATCATCATGAAAATGATATGAAGTACACATCTTAATATTTAAATTGTTCAGAGAGCTGTAATATCATGAATGTAATGTATTTTGTGTCCTGTCAGCAGAAGAGAAAGTCCGTTTAAGAAGCACATAGTGATTCACACACACAGAGCACATTCTGTAAAAGAACACATAGAAAGAAGCATTTAACGTGCCACTTTAGTTACTATGGGATCTGAGAAACTAGTAAATTAAACGATTTTAAGATGAAGTTTATTGAATTTACCAGTCGATCTACGTTCCTACCCTCACCTATGGTCATGAGCTCTGGGTAGGGACCGAAAGAACGAGATCGCGAATACAAGCGGCTGAAATGAGTTTCCTCCGTAGGGTGTCTGGGCTTTCCCTTAAAGATAGGGTGAGAAGCTCAGTCATCCGGGAGGGGATTAGAGTAGAGCTGCTGCTCCTCCGCATCGAGAGGAGTCAGATGAGGTGGCTTGGGCATCTGATCAGGATGCCTCCTGGACGCCTCCCTGTTGAGGTGTTTTGGGCACGTCTAACCGGGAGGAGGCCCCGGGGAAGACCCAGGACACGCTGGAGGGACTATGTCTCTCTGCTGGCCTGGGAACACCTTGGGATTCCCCCAGAAGAGCTAGAAGAAGTGGCCGGAGAGAGGGAAGTCTGGCTATCTCTGCTCAAGCTGCTGCTCCCACGACCCGACCTTGGATAAGTGGAAGAGGATGGATGTATGGATGGAAGATGAAGTTTATGACGTTCTGCTTTGATGACAAAATAAAGTACATGATTAAAGTGGAAATTTCAAGATTGACATTTGGACATTTTTTTCAACTGTGTCCCTATTTTGTTTTTCTTTTCTCTGTACCCTAATACGCTTCCATATGACACTCACATGGTCGGTTATGACTCGCCTTTTCACGGCGACTTTGATATCTGACCACTTCTTATTTATTTCAGACATTGTGTGACTTACTGAACTTGAACTCTGTGACTCAATCAACTTCCTTTTGTTGATTATATCACTGCTTAAACCAACAAATAGTACTTTTTCCCTTGCCTCTACCTGGTATTCACTGAACTTCTTCTTTTTCCCCTGTGCTTTTGCCATTATATTTTGACAGAACGCTGAACTTAAGGGCTATTTATATTGATTTGCCATATTCAAAGGGTCGTAATTCTGGGAGGAGTTGGGGATTGGCAGCAGGCGCGTGCACATGCGTTACTTTTCACTCTGACCAGGATTTATGGAGCGGAAGAACGTAGAAGTTGGCGTTTGCACAGATTTATGCATCTGGATTTTTTTGTGTGTATGCACATTTCCACTTTATTCTGTACGTCATGTTATAGTGTGAATTCTATGCACAGCGTTATGCATGAGGCCCCAGGACATTGACACAAATAGATGAACATACACAGGCTTGGTCCACAATAGAAATAAAATCCTGCAGTACTTCTTTATATTCCTTGCTTTGTACCCCAATAAGTACAAGTCATCATTAGAGATCTGTACATACACAACGTCAGTAAACGGATTGGGAGAGCATGGGGGTCATGAGATCACTGGAAAGGGGTGTGTGGCGCTCACGATATCTATGCAAAAGGACGAAGGTCCAAGTCTTTATAGTCCTGGTGCTTCCTGTCTTGCTATATGGCTGCGAGACATGGACGCTATCCAGTGACCTGAGCTGAAGACTGGACTCCTTTGGTGCTGTGTCTCTCCAGAAAATCCTTGAGTACTGTTGATTTGACTTTGTGTTGCTCATAGAATCCTGAATGAGGCACATTACCTACATTGTGAGGGAGTGTCAGTTACGGCACTATGGCCATGTGGTGCATTTCCCCGAGGATGATCCAGCTCGTAAGATCCTCATTGTTGGGGACCCGAGTGGCTGGACCAGGCCAAGGGGTCGCCCACGTAACACCTAGCTGCGGCAGATAGAGGGTCATTTCCGGAAGGTGGGACTGGGCCGCGTGTCTGCCTGAGGGGTTGCTTTGTCGTGTAGTGGGTGCGGCAACGCACTGTACCAGTGCATGCTCCCCAACTTGACTTGACTTGACGGATCTAATCAATAACAAACAGATTCTCTCCCCTCTTCTTTATTCTATTTATTTTTATTCATTTATGTATTTACATATCTTTACTATTATTAAAGTTTTACTCTGCTGACCTAGCTCTCCTTCTCATGGGTGGGTGTTGATCTGTTTCAAACCTAGATTTGTTAAACTTGACTGGCTTGTATGGAATGTTATTTGATTTTAATAAAATTAATAAACTGTCAAAAATAAATAAATGCAGGTACTGGCACAAGTTCCAGGAACACGACTTTCAAGTTGTATTCATAAAATAGTCCATGTTGGCCAAACAAGTTTTATTTACCTTTGCCAGGCAGTGACAATGTTTGTTGACCACATGGCTCCTTTATAGCCCTTCCTGCATAAGATTAGTATTTGATTGTATGTGCTGAAATGTTCTCTAGTAGGTCATGATGAAATTCAGCAGTAGTCTTATGAATTTGATTCACACATTACACATTTGCCATTGCTGTTATCATTAACAAATTCATTTCTCAAACTTTTATCTTTTTTCATAGGTGTCAGACAGGATTGCCCACTTTCCCCACTCCTTCTTAACCTCTCATTTGAACTCCTTGTTATTGCCTTCTGCTGCCATGAATTTATCACTCCAGCTAATGGCAATAGTTCACTTCACGAAATGTCTCTCTATGCCAATGATATTTCAATCTTTCTTGGAAACCAACTCTCAGAAGCTCCCCATCTACTAAGTTGGTATTCTGAATCAATTTGCCTAAAGGTCATTTTCCTTCATTGAATTCTCATTGTTGTCAACATGCCTTTCCTCTAGTATGTAAATTCCAGTTTAAGTAAATTTTTGAGCTTTGCCATTTTTTCCACATTGCAGGATGCTGTTGCCTTTAATTTTGGATCTTTAAAAGTCTCAAAGAGTCACTTTCTATTTTGGCTTCTCCCCATTCTTTTCTTCTGCTTTATGTTAGCAATTATTAAAATGAATATGGTCCCACTTAATTTCAGTTATTTTTTTTCCTTCTTGAAATAGGTTTTGAACAAACTTTACTGTTTGAATTTTTATGCAGTGATAAAATATTTTCCAACACTGTCAAATGTGAGAATAAGGGAGTGTTTTATAAGGTGTTATTTGAATAAAGCAATGGAGAAGAATAAAGTGATGCACAGCTAGCTACTTACTGTATCTTTCATTTCAACTGTAGACTGGAGAAGGATGCCTTAGAAGATTGTGATGTTATTTCCACCTTGCCTCTTCCTTCTTTCTTCCTGAATTATCAGCTTGTACATAAATACAAAACTCAGAGACTCATGGGAGAAGCTTTTTGAATCAAAGACAGGACTCTTGACCAATGAATGACAGGGAAAGGCTGGTCTTTAAGTCACAAAGTCTTTCCCATAAGTCTTTTGGGTTAACAGTTTATGTATGTACTGATGATTCAGAAAGTAAAAAATGTTATAGTATTTTAACAAAAAAAAAGTGTTTTGAAGGTTTTGAGCTAGCGACAGAAAAATGGATATGTGGATTATGTGAACGTAGTGTTACATGCAATCTTTTTTCCTTTTCTGCATGACCGTTTTCACATCATTTCCAGTTGTACAGAACTTGTGACCATTATGTTTTGTGATCAACTTCTTTCTCTCCTTTCTGCATGAAAACATGAGATTATTTTTTTTTCTCAGCCACCACTTGAAAGTAATTGGGGTAAGTAACGTATGAAAAAATCACATTTTTGGGTGGTGCATTCCTTTGAAAACCACAGAAGCATTTGGTGTTGCATTATTGTGAATCTGGAAAAGAAAGGAATTTAATTTGCAGTGAAACATATGAGTTTCTGAAAAACAATTTACCAGATTTACTGCAGAAAATGTGAAGGAAAACTGGGAAGACACACTGGTGCACTCTTTGGTATACCAAAAATGGTAAAGACTTTCAAGCTTAAATTAGAAATGTTTAACATCTGTAGGAACCAAAGTTAAGTTAATGGTAATGGTAAATTTTCCTTAGTCTGCTTAACCTGAACTTGAACATAATATAGCTTAACATATTGTGAGCTGCGAAGCTAATCGTACCCCCAAAAGATACAGATGCCCCTGGGAAAACCCCTAGGAAACATAGACAGACTACCTTCACATTTCTCCTTTCCCTTCTGGCCGGCTCTGTTGCGTGGTCTGCCTCTCGTGCGGTGCTCCGCCTTCTCAAAAAGCCTGCATAGGTTTCTCTCGGTTGTTAAAACTGATTTCTTGCTTCTCCTTATCCCTCTCTCAAACTGTCATCTCTGAATTGTCATGGAGGAGCACGTTTAAACTTTTGAAAACAGACAAATGTTTGTTTGCAGTGTTTTGAATAAAGTTCCTTTCTTTTCTACAACCTCCTGTGTCTCTGTGCAAATCTGTGACCCAAGCGTGACAATATATAATGATGTATGCAGCAGGGTGCGCCATTTCTCCCCTGGGTGTGTCCTTTCCTGATTCAGAGTAGACTAGAGCCAGTCCCTATCCCTTTTGTTACTATGGTGGAAGTAATCAGACAAGAGAAATATGGTACAAAAAGAGATACAGTAATCCCTCCTCCATCGCGGGGGTTGCGTTCCAGAACCCCCTGCGAAAGGTGAAAATCCGCGAAGTAGAAACCCATATGTTTATATGGTTCTTTTTATATATTTTAAGCCCTTATAAACTCTCTCACACTATTATAAACATTTCCCGCACAATTATACAGCATAAACCCTTTGTATTCTCTTAGATATTAGGTAAGATTCGTTGAAATTATGTATGTAAACGCAGTTTATATACAGTAAAACCTAAATATTATTTTAAAGATATCGAGCGTCTCCGATATCACATATGTTACAGCCATTACGACAGACAGGCCACCAGCAATAAATACGTACAATGCAAGAAAAATTGTATACAGTAAAATGTGTGTACAGTGACACTAAACTATGTACATGTAGTAAGTACTGTACGTAGATAATTAATTATGGTTACTCACCAACAATGATACGACGACTTGTCCGATAACAATGAGTTTAATTTTACTGCACAACAAAGGAGAGCGTTACAGTTCTTCTAAAGGAGCCTCTTCAGGCGACTGTGTAGCACCGCCATTGTTCTTCTTCCATCACTCTTCAATCCCTAAAGCAGATTCCATCCAGACTACTGCCTTATCACGTCCACTTGCAACTCGTTTTGCACCCTGGTTAAAGGACACTGCGGCCGTAGATCTTATATGCTTTTCCTCCTTTTTAAATAAAAGAATCGTGGACTCATTGATGCCGTAATGGTGTCCTGCAGCGGTGTAGCTGTTCCCTTCCTTCAACATATCCAAAACTTTTACTTTTCTTGCAATCATTTGCATCTTCTGTTGGCTCTTGGACACGGCCCCTGAAGCAGTAGCAGGAGCACGTTAATGCTGAATGAGTGAGATGAGACTTACTGGTTAATGAAGCACTCCGTCGCTGAGCCAATCAGCACACCGGAACTTACCTGTGTGCTCTGATTAGGTAGCTTCTCAGTCATCCGCCAATAGCGTCTCTTGTATGAAATCAACTGGGCAAACCAACTGAGGAAGCATGCACCAGAAGTAAAAAGACCCATTATCTGCAGAAACCCGCGAAGCAGCGAAAAATCCGCGTTATATATTTAGATATGCTTACATATAAAATCCGCGATAGAGTGTAACCGTGAAAGTCGAAGCGCGATATAGCGAGGGATTACTGTATATGTGTTTAACTTGCTTTAACATGTAATTTCAGCCTCATAGAGTACAATGCATAATCCATTTATACCAAAATATGGAAGGTGGGGGTTGATGACAGCTATATGAATCAGTCCAGCAGGACGGGGAGCAGCATTGGTCGGCTTCTGGCTTCATGATGGATCCTCTTCATTATAACCACTCATATACTGTATTTACATAAGCATAGAATTCTTGTCAGATATGGGAACTACCAATAAGGCTGTCCTATTATTTTTGGACTATGGCCATATAACACCTTCCCCTGTTCTCATGGCTTATACAGTCAGTAACCATTGGTCACTATGGACATATATTGTTTCAGAAAATGTCAGCAGTTTTAAATAGCCAGATTGTCTTTCATATGTTTCTGTCCACCTTCCAGCCAGTTTCACCCTGTCAGCTGGTTTGTGTGGCTATTCTTTGGAATAAAAGAATAATCTTTGATAAAATAACATGTTTGTAATAAACCTCACAGATAACAGTGGCACACTTAAAACCTTTGCCTACAAATGGAAGATTCAGTTAACCCCATATACATTACAGAAAATGAAATATTCGTAATATTAACTCTGGGTGACAGTAGAATAGACCAGAGGTTGAAGTTAGACAGCTAGAAAGAAACATGAACAGTCAGACAGACAGACATTAAGGGCACTACATAGAACAATGCATGGAAATCTTAAGAAATGTAACCTAAATTTTCAAGCAGAATATCACACGTTGCCCCTCTTACCCTTACTTTTGTTGCATATATTATTAACTTTCTTCTCAATTTTTGTGTGCACTGTTTGCTTTGAATTTCACTAAAATATTTAAAAATGAAGATACCTGAACTGTGAAATATTTTTTGTACAATGAGTCATACTAGTGCCAGAACATCTATGTGGTAAATGCATTTGAACTATTTTGAACCTTTTGGAAACCTTCGTCAAACATAGCTACAACATAAATTAGCATTGAGAAGGCTGTAAATAAAGAAATACGCAAGAACCACTGGGAAGAGCATCAAAGTTTTCAGTCATTTCCTTCTTTGGTCTGAAAATAACCCTTCAACACTGACAGTCTGCTTTATTTTGTTCATGCACCAGGCTGACCACATACATTGCGTATGAGACCTCTTTCTAAATTTAAAGAATTGCAGCTTTGTGCATTTCATATTAAAAAAAAGAGACAAAAAAGTACAGCCTGAATAAGATTAAGGGAACAGTTAGAATTAACATATAGTCACTGGGACGTTCTTATATATATATATTTTTTTAAATCTGTATATACTGCATATATATGTGTGTGTTTATATACGTGTATATATATATAGTGTAAACACATTTAAATGTACAGTACATACAGTATATACTGTATATAAGAAAGTGTTAAGGGAACACTTAATCATCCCAGTCTAACACCAAGTCAGTGAAGCTTCAGGGATATCAATCTGTCCAGATAGGAAACAGAAGTGATTGTGAATCAACTTCACCTGCTTTGGTGCAAATGAAAGAGACAACAGATGACACTGGGTGTCAAAAGAAAATAGCTTTGCAGGTGGTGACCACAGACGATTTCTCTCTCCTCATCCTTCTTGACTGATTCTTCTCTAATTTTGCTTTTTGCTAGTGTCCTTATCACTACAGGTAGCATCAAGCGATACATGCAGCCAATTCAGGTTGCACAGGTAGTCCAGCTCATCCAGAATGAAAGTTTAGAGTGTCACCCAGCACAGTCTCACAAGCATGGAGGAGATACCAGCAGATGTGCCGTTACATGAGGAGAGCTGGGGGAACTTGCAGACCAGTAAATGGCATTGATGCCTTCATCATCTATGATTAACTGACTTGGTGTTAGATGATTAAGTGTACCCCTTCATTTTTTTAAGAAGTATATATATATATATATATATATATATATATATATATATATATATATATATACAGTGGAACCTCGAGATACGATCACCTCTGTATACGAGAAATTCAAGATACAAGGAAAGTATGAGCGAAAAATTCAGATCTAAATACGAGCATTCGCTCGCGTAACGAGCCACGTTCCAGGCTGTGGGTATGCGTGACACGTTTCCCGATCCGCCTCGAATAAGATCAATAACATGCTGCAGATGTTCTATCAGACGGTTGTGGGGAGCGCCCTCTTCTACGCAGTGGTGAGCTGGGGAGGCAGCATTAAGAAGAAAGACGCCTCACGCCTGGACAAACTGGTGAGGAAGGCAGGCTCTATTGTTGGCATGGAGCTGGACAGTTTAACATCTGAGGCAGCGCGACGGGCACTCAGCAGGCTCCTCTCAATTATGGAGAATCCACTGCATCCACTAAACAGTATCATCTCCAGACAGAACAGCAGCTTCAGCGACAGACTGCTGTCACTGTCCTGCTCCACTGACAGATTGAGGAGATCGTTCCTCCCCCAAACTATGAGACTCTTCAATTCCACCGGGGGGGGAGGGGGTAAACGTTAACATTTAACATTATACAAAGTTATTGTCTGTTTATCTATCTATCTCTGTGTGTGCCTCTGTCTCTCTCTGGCGCTGCCTGTGTGTGCGTGCGCGGCTCTCTCTCTCTCGGGCTGCCTGCGTGCCTCTGTCTCTCTCTGGCGCTGGATTCACATAAGCTGACGCTGCCCGCCCGCCAGCTCACTCAGTGTTCCTTGTTCTCCCCAAGCGTGAGGATCTACGCGTTTGTGCGCTTGTGATTTCATTGTTTTTTTTTGCATTTAATGTGAAAATAATTATTCCACGATGCCTCTCCCCACAGTAACCCGTTTCCTCCTCCCCACCTCCCCATCGTCTCCCTCAAGCCAGCCAGGACTCTTCATAAAAATTAACTACAGTTATATTATTTACCAGTGTTATTTATTAAAGGTAGACTACAGTATATATTATTTATCAGTGTTATTTGTTAGGAAAATTGATTTTTATGTTAATATTTTTGGGGCGCGGAACGGATTAACTGGATTACAATTATTTTCAATGGGGAAGTTTGTTCTAGATAAGAGAAATTCGCTGTACGAGCTCAGTGCTGGAACGAATTAAACTCATATCCCGAGGTTCCACTGTATATATATATATATATATATATATATATATATATATATATATATATATATATATACATACATATTGTATAGGTTTATTGAGCTCTGTACTCGTAAAGGTCAAGTGTCCTGTACAAGGAAAAATGGATTGAAGTGAGTAAATACGTAAAGTTTTCTTAAATTGAGCTAAATTTGTTTTAAACTTCTGCCTTTTTTTTATAAAACCCAACTGCATTTCAATTGGGCAGTTATTTTAAACTCTTAGTATGTGTCACATATGATTAGATAACCGAAGCCAGAGTTAAGTGTTATTTCCTAATGTTTACCACTTTTTTCAATTTATAAAGAATTCTAAATATTGTACCTTTAGATATTAACATTCATTTCTACTGAAAGCTTTAATAACTCAAAGAGTTGATAAATATATTGACACATAAAATGTGAACCCTGAAATGCAGTTATCAACATTGGTTTTTTTAATACCTTTTTGATTTTTAATACGTTTAATACTAAAAACATTGAGTCCTTACAATTCATATCTTCTTTGAAGCCTAATGACCTGTGGTGACACTCACCTGTAGAGCCAGCGTCATTGACTCTTGTTGTTTTCTTCTGTTCTTGTTTCTCCAATGGTGAGTAGGCCTCCTGGTCCCTTTCTTGAATACCCTCATAAATGTGTTCCTGTGTAATGGCTTCAACTTCTGAATCCACAGACACTTTGAACTCTGGCTGCTTGCCCTCTTTCTTCTTTGTCTGGTCTGGTTTCTGTAATGATGAGTAGACCTCCCGGTCCCTTTTCTGAAGCTCTTGATATGTGTGCTCTTCTTTCATGACTGCAACTTGTGAGCACACAGCCACTTTGAGCTCTGGTTAATTTCCTCTTCTTCTGTGTTTCTGCAGCTATTGATAACTTTCTCTACAGAGCTGAGTTCCTATTTCTTGGTTCTTCTAAAGACTCTTTCTTTCAACAATAGTAACCACCCTAAACATTTTTAATAAGCTACAGTGATTGCTAAGATTCATATTACATGTTTGAATTAGAGTAAACATCTGAAGACATGCAATTCATTTAATAGGACTGTCAGTGTAAAGGCCATTCAGGTAATGTGGCCAATGTTTGATCAGAAATCATTAGGAGATGATCAGCCCAGGGAAGAAATCCACAGTACAACAGGAGAATTTTGGACAAAAAAAGAGAGCAATCCAGGAACAACTTCTTTCAGTGCTCATTCTCTCTACTTTGTGGGACTTCTGATTGACTTGGGCATACTTCCATTGGACTAGCACTGGAAGTACTTCCTGGTCATAGACAAAAGAAGCCCCTCAACCTCATCCAGGCAAGTTGGAGTCAGGTGAGTAGGATGAACAAAGCTTGCCTGGGAGGTGTGGAGAAGAAGTAGAAACAAAGAGAGAGAGAGAGAAGAATTGTGTTTGCTTTGTGCCACTGTTGATGTCTCTCTTGTTAATAAACCTCATATTTATATTGGGAATTGTGTCTGTAAGGTTGTGTCTGAGGTATGGGGTGCTGCAATGCCTCTAGTGGTCACAGTGGGACGATGTATGCACCCGAAAAGAAGAAGCCTTTGATTTCACTCTTGTAAGAGCTGGTGCAAGGTTTGGGCGCATACACCGTCAGCATGGTGCTGTCAGATCTAAACACTAGTGTGGCAAATTGCTCACTTACTGAAGTGACCTTAGCTGCATGTGGAATTCCCATTTTACTTATGGTGCCAAGCACAGTTGCTTTGTGGTGCAGCAGTTTATTAGCCAGTGAAAGTGCTGTGCAGAAGCTGTCTGTTGCTACAGTCCTGCCTTTGTCCAGTCTGATAGCGGTCACGGGACATTGTATCTTTGACTGCCGGTACAACAAATAGTTCTGAGCAGACATCAACCATAGCGCTAATCTTGTGAAAAGAATGGAGATAAATGCCATCAACTCAGACAGGGAGAGGAAAGTTTGTTGTACCATGTGAACGTCACTGAGAGAATAAAACTGAATAATAAAAAAACAAGAGCTAACTTTTACAAGTAGCCAAAATTTACACTGGGTGTTACAGACTCAAATCAAATGCATGTTTTCATTATATTGTAGAAATAATAATAATAATAGCAGCTCACTACTCAAAGCGTGGAGCGCTCAGTCTCAAACTCAGGACCTTCGGGTTATAAGGAGGCATTCTTACCTCTGAGCCATTCAAAAATACGTGTAAATTCCCTGTCGATTGACATTTGAGCTTAGGTTTTTAACTCATTGACAGCAACGTGTAAATCAAATGCTTTTTTTTTCTTTGGTTATATTCTTGAATAAAAGCGCAAGTCTTCACACATTACTTCACACGTCACATCATTATTAGTATAACATGGAAATGTTTCTGCTTTAGGTATGTATTGAGCATTTCTTGCATTTTTCTCATTTCCTTTCATCCTGCACTTACCCAGATCTTTGTAGAAACAGAACACACATGAAATGCATGTATTCCAAATAACGATATAATGTATTATTCACCCTATATAACTCCAGGCACCTCACATACAGATAAGGAGCCTTGGCTTGAACTGGGAGAGTTGAGCTCTGTCAAGGCGGGGGATGGGATAGCAGGCTGTTTGCTGCTTGTGCTGAACGACACATTTACAAAACAAAAGACGCTGATGGAGAGGTGCAAAGGGATTTAACGTAGGCCGGGATTATGAGTTTTTTCATAGGCTTCAGGAATTCTAGTGTTAAAAATATGAAAGATAAGTTAAAATACGCCATCAAACATACTACTGTGTTTTCCATATAGGAAAACCTGACTATGCAGGAAGTGTCCCACCATTATGTAGCAACCTTAAAGTTCTGTTTCTTAATTCCTGTAAAAGAAGTTGATGATACACACACTCTTTACTGTAAGTCAGTGTTTCCCAACCTCGGTCCTGGAGACCCAGTGTGGCTGCAGGTTTTTGTTCCAACCAGATTCCTAATCAGTGACAACACCTGATAACACTGAGCTCATTTAATTAGCTGGTATTTTTTCTCTTATCCTACATTCAGAAAAGCACAACGGCATTATTTTTATATTTATAAGATATTTAGAAATATTTCTAATTTTGTTATAGATTTAAATGCTTAACTCTATTTTGTTGATTTCATTTTATTTTGCCCTTTCTCTGTGCAGTTTTCCCCCTGTGTTTGCATTTTATTAATGACAATTAAAAACAAGCATAGCAGGCACCCAGGCAAACAACACTGAATAATCAAAGGCTGCAAGTTTAGTATCAGACCCACTAATTAGTACTTTAGAATTTAGGTGGAGTGGTGGCTCTGAGGCTAGGGATCTGCACTGGCAATCGGTAGGTTGCCGGTTCAAATCCTGTGAATGCCAAAAGGGACTCTGCTCTGTTGGGCCCTTGAGCAAGGCCCTTAACCTACAATTGCTGAGCACTTCGAGTACTGAGAAAAGCGCTATATAAATGCAAAGAATTATTAGAATAGTAGAGAAGAATGAATTCTTCCTCCCTGTGGCATGTTAAACCTAAAACAAACTCTTCTTTACACTTCACTTGCAGATTTATATTCAAATCTAATGGCAAACAAGTAATGAAGAACTAACCAGTTAATGTTAGGATTAAGATATGGAGTATCAGTGGGTATTAATGGTTACTTTGCAGCTTTATCATTTAAAAGTTAATTAGATAATGGGGTCATTAGATAGAGGATGGGGACAGCACACAATAACTTGCCTGTAATGTTGCAGCTACAGTTGTTAGGTCTGTTTTTGTTGAGATAAAAAGATAGATAAATACTTTATTAATCCCAAGGGGAAATTCACATACTCCAGCAGCAGCATACTGATAAAAAACAATATTAAAGAGTGATAAAAATGCAGGTAAAACAGACAATAACTTTGTATAACATGATGGACCTGTGGCCTCAGGTGTTGAAGCAGCAGCCGCTCCATGGTCTTCATCACATGTGACGTCATGGTGACAGGCCTGAAGTCATTCATCTCACTAGGACATGATACATTTGGGACTGGGGTGATGCAAGATGTTTTCCAAAGCCTCAGGACTCTCCCCTGTTCCAGGCTCAGGTTGAAGATGCGCTGTAGAGGACTCCCCAGGTCCAGCGCACAGGCCTTCAACAGTCATGGCGATACTCCATCTGGACCCACTGCTTTGCTGGCACGAAGTCTCCTCAGCTTTTAACTTACCTGGGCTGCTGTAATTGTGGGTGGGGGAAACTCTCTCCTATGCTGGTATCAGCAGAAGGATGGGTGGAGGGTGCAGTACACCGAGGTGAGAGTGGGTTAGGGTGGTCAAACCTGTTAAAGAAGTTGTTCATCTAGTTTGCTCTCTCCACGTCTCTCTCGATGGTGGCACCCCGCTTCAAGCTGCAGCCAGTGATGATCTTCATCCCATCACACACTTCCTTCATGCTGTTATTCTGCAACTTCTGCTCCAATGTGACAGGTTTGTTCTAATTCTTCTAATGTGACAGGTCATAATAAGCTTTTAATAACATAAATCATGTTGTACTCGCCAGAATTCGTCATCCAGGTCAAAAGGAGAAATTAGACAACTATAGAAATTTAAGAAGGTAGGCAAATCAAATCAATATTTTTTGAATATAACTGAATAATCAAGCTCCTTAAAAATGAAGTTATGATTAAAGTTTACTTTACCAGCTGCACTAATTTTAATTGAATTTAATGTAATAAAGTATTAGTGATTTCATAATAACTATGAAGAACAATTCCAAAATGATTCATGGGCTGTGTATTTTTGATGTTTATTTGTTTTATGCAGGAGCTGCTCTCAACTTCAGAAGTAACTGCAGAAGAACAGACGATTGAGCCCTGGATATCTACATCACAGAATGAGACTCCACAGAAAATCCTAAAATCTTACTAAGTGAAATTTATAAACTGCTCTGTCAGCCACATTTGCTTGTTTTAAGTATTAGGATGCTCCAATCTAAAATGTTTGTACTTAAATTTGAAAGGGAATGTCTTTCAGTCGAAAAGTTTGTCTATTGTTTAGTAACATCACCAACAGCTCTTCAGTATGGGCAAAGGGCTCATTCCATCCTGAAAAATGGCAAATGGGGGACAATGCAGCTGAAAGAAAATGAGTTTCAAGGGAAACAAAATGAGCGCTGGAGCACATGATGGAAATGAAAAAGGAAGATGGAGAGGAATGGTTACAAAGCTCAATAGTGAAAATTAGGGATAATGGGATTTTCCTTTCATTTTGTTTTAAAGAGGCAAAATTATTGAAGATTGCACCATATCGTGTGTTCTCCCTTCTCCACGGTAAATTGGTGTTGGCTGTGTACTTCAGATTTTGATTTGTGTGAAAAAAATAGCAATATCACTTCAAGTACGTTTGCAGTCATTTTTTACCTGAGTAAGTGCAGGGATGACAGATTCGATTATTATTTACTTCACTATAAAAAGTAATATGAATGATTGTAAGTGTGAACATTTTTTCTGTGATTCTTTTCTAGCTGTTTGCTAAATGGAGACAGCAGTTCACATCTGAAGTAACAAGTTTCAGTGATGTCAGCAACAGCAGCTGGAGAGGATTTGTTGAAATAAAAAGGACATACAAATGCAGTCAAGTGAGAGCCAGAAGAGAAACACAGTGAAAGGGAGTATCTAAAAAAAAAAAAAGAGGTATAACAATATCGCCAATTGTAGCAATTTTGAAAAACACTGGAATGTGATATAAACACTGATGAAAGACCTCTGTTTCTACACAGGTGGCACCATCCGCTTTAATAAAAGAATAAGAGTATGTTTATTTGTGTGTCCATCCTGTTGCTATTTTTCTTTTATTCCAAGAGATGGTGTGTCAAAAAGATTTGTAGTAATAAAATACATTACAGACGTTACCAATGCTTTACAAATCCCATATCAAATGACACATAAAATGAGACATATGCATTGTATTTGTCATTCCATCAGATGGCACATCACAAACATTTTTAGCACTTCATGACTATAAATGTTTAGGATGCGCCATCTGTCTGTGGGAATGACAAATGCAATACATTTTATTACTACAAGGATTGCAAAATACATTCCAATCAATGGTGAACTGCTAATATTAATGTTGTGGTCTAAGTTGATTACTTAGCTTTTAACACATCGTAGATTAAGCATAGCTAGTGTATTAGTAAAATTGTGACATGTTTATTGCATAAAGAGCTGAAAAAGGAGTTTTTAAAGGAAATTAATTGAATGTTTTCAACATTGAGGTGACTCTCTTATATTTAAAAGCTGTGCCCTTTATTTCAGATACTGTAGATCTTCATGTATAAATAGTTTAGAGGTTGTGGTGTTAAGAAGCTCAAATTTGATCCACTTAGGCTTGTATGGATTTAAATTGTATTTCTTTATACAGTTTTTTTAATTTGAAAAGCAGAAGGTGGTAAATAAATTACTCAATAAATAAAAGTCCCTTTAGTGCAATTTATGATTGTGAGGAGCCAGAAGTATTGCTGTGTAAATTAATAAAAAGTATATATAGTATATATGAGGAGGTACCCAAAAAATAACCAGAATTGAAAAAAAACATTGTTTTCATAATTTTTACTTACTGAAAATGTAATCTCCTTCAAAGTACTCTCCATGTGAATGAATGCACTTGTCCTAATGGTTCTCCTACTAGTGTAAATATTTTTGGAATTGCTGAAGAGGGACGTTGTCCAAGGCCTGCAGCGATTTTTCTTTGACTTCATCCATGGTACAAATTTGAGTTCTTTTTTCATATGCAGGAACAAGAAAAAGTCACACGGAGAAAAGATCAGGTGAGTAGGGAGGGTGGCAAGAACTCCAAGACACACAAGTTAATTCAGAAACCTTTTCAATTGTCCGACGACGATCTCTGTAAACTGCATTGCAAACTTTTTCAAGATTTTCGTTATTCCTGATTGTGGAAGTTTAGCCATATCTTTTTTGGTCTTCAAGTGACATTTCACCTCGTTTGAAACACGAAAAACTACTCGTAGACCTGTGTTTTACTTAAAGCTTCCTCTTTAAAAGCAGTTTCAAGCATCACAACAGTTTCAGCAGCTGTTTTCCCTAAGAGAAAACAAAATTTAACGCAGATCACCCATCACAAAAATCGCAGAACATGTTTAATAAGCACCAAGAAAAATCAACACAGAATGCCGTATGAATAGTACAGAGCAACGCCACTTGGCAGACTGCCACAGAATATTGTATGTATGCTACATCAAGCAGCGAAATTCAAGAACTAAGTCTGGGTTGCGTGCTGGGTATAGATTCCAGTTATTTTTGGCTATCCCGTTGTATGTTACTAAAAACTAGGGAAATTTCTGCTCCTTGGGGTCAGATGATGTACCCTGAGTCTTCTCTTCAGACTTTACAGAAGGCTGCTTGTCTAAAATTAAAAGTCTCACAGCGCCAATTAGTAAGCAGACCACCTCTTTACAGCTTCAAACACAACGCTGGATATAGCCGTGTCACCTGGGGCTGAAATAATCATTGAGGAATGACAGAAAGGAAAGAAGTAATGAAAAATAAATGTTCAGTTATTCTTAAACACTGTAGAGAACAAATCAAAGAATGTTATGATCAAACACTTCAATGCATCTGTGAGATTGTAATTCAAGTACGAAATGAGCAGTTCTTCTCTGTGTTATGTAAAAATAAATAAGATTCTTCAGTCTCCATCCCATCATCCATAACTGTCAAAGGTATCAATATATAAATAATATTCTATCAGATCTCTCTTTCTCTTGTAGATATGTGTCTGTGCTCACTGGGCAGAAGCAGACGCCCATTTAACATCTCAAACACAGGGCAGCCAGTTCATCTTCTTGAACGAGCCTGTCAGGCCTTTTCACTCCTCCTGCCATCTTCAGCATTTTGTCTCCTTTGCTGCTAATAACTTTGTGAGACTCAGAAGCATTTTGTGTATAAATATTTATCTATCGGCAGCATGGTGGCACAGTGGGTAGCACTGCTGCCTCTCAGTTAGGAGACCCGGGTTTGCTTTCCGGGTCCTCCCTGCGTGGAGTTTGCATGTTCTCCCTGTGTCTGCGTGGGTTTCCTCCCCCATTCCAAAGTAATGCAGATTAGGTGCATTGGTGATTCTAAATTGTCCCTAGTGTGTGCTTGGTGTGTGTGTGTGTGTGTGTGTGTGTGTGTGTGTGCCTTGTGGTGGGCTGGCGCCCTGCCCGGGGTTTGTTTCCTGCCTTGCGCCCTGTGTTGGCTGGGATTGGCTCCAGCAGACCTCTGTGACCCTGTAGTTAGGATGTAGCAGGTTGGATAATGGATGGATGGATATTTATCTATGATGTATTTTAAATGCCTGCTTCTTGTGAAAATTTATTTGTATGTTCCTAGTGTATGTTGTTTGTTTTCTTACAATGTTTTCCCTGAAGAAAGTAGTATTTTAATATTTGAGTTTTGCTTATTTAAACAGAACACAACATTTTAAATTTATAAATACAGAATATATAAGTTATGGCCACTGGAACTGGATATAGCATAAATGATGGAAAATAGGCATATGTAGTTTAACTTCCACTAAATTTACTAACAAATAATAAGAATGTCCATTATTGCTGATATGCAGGCCTGATGGATGACCATATGGATAACCAAACTAATGAATCAGTGGTAGTTGGGGTCCTTGAGCACTGCGGAGATCTCATCGGACATAAAAGGTAAGATGGAGTCAGGCTGAAGGTGTGGAGAGCAGATCAGATTTACCTGCTTATCCCTCTAGTGAGTGTCAGTTAACAATGATAGCTCATTCATAAGTAGAGTGTGAATGAAGTGAGGCAACTGTCTAAGTTTATAGGTTTGCAACTAATAGTAGTTTTAGCAAAAACTTGTGTCTAAGGTTTAGTCACATTATGCTTCTCGGTATCCACAGAGGGCCCTATTCAAGTTGACATGCCATTACCATTTGCTATTGTAAAGTCTGATTATGGAAGATGTAATAAGATCTTGTAGGGTTTAAAAATGAAAGAAAGGATGTAACATCACAGCTGAATACCACCATTCCATTCCTCCATAGACAACTTGTATAAATAAAATGTGTGATGTGTTTGTTACATGGACAGCTGCACAAAAGTTAAATGATGTGTTAAACTAGAAGGCATGGAGCTCAAATTCATTTTTAAAGTTCAAATTCTTAGTCTTTGCTAAGAGATTGTTTTTTATCCCTTAAAATTTTGTATGTGAAGAAACATAAATAAATAAATCTATATATATAATTCACTAAGCAGCCGCCAGCGCACACAAGACAACCATGGAGCACGCAAGACAGAGCCACACCCGCCAACTCACAGAGCCCCACCCACCAACTCTAAGACCATGGGATATGACGACAACTCACAGAGCCACGCACACCAACTTGGACGCAACAACTCACCAATCACCGCGTCAGTCGCGTTCATCTCTGCTACAGTCCACATGCACCTCTGAGCCACGTTGACTTTTCATTATTCTTTTCGGTTACGACGCACGAACACGTCTACCATCGCAAACTGTTTTACACATTGCATACAGCAATTTGCATCCGCGACAAACGTGCTTCTTCTTAGATGGTCCTGCAGGAACACGGAAAACGTTTGTCTACAAAATTTATACCATACTCCTTATTCCCCGGCCCGTGTCCACCCTCGCTTTCCAGGCATTCACACTGCCTGCTCATGTGCCCGGATGCAACAACTCACCAAACATCGCGTAAGTCGCTTTCGTCTCTGCTACAGTCCACATGCACCTCTGAGCCACGCTGACTTTTCATTATTCTTTTCGGTTACGATGCACGACCACATCCACCATCGCGAACCATGGGATATGAATGACGGAGCCCCGCCCACCAACTCTAACCCTCCTCCCACGTGATAGGGAACGCACGGCAGAGCCCCGCCCGCCAACTCTAACCATCCTCCCATGTCCACCATACTCACTCGCTTTGGTCTGTACTACAGTCCACATCCAGCTGTGAGCCACGTTGACTGTTCATTTGCCTACCATGGCCACCGCTTCAAATGTATTTCATGGAAACATCACTTCTTTCAATGTTATACAAATTCCTGCATCAGGTAACTGTTTGTTTCTATCAGTCAGGTTTTCCTGGAAAAATGTCATCGGCGAAACTGTTACTCTCGAACTTCGCAACATGGCTGTTAGCTTTGTTTGCCAACATTGGGATAACTTCGGTGACGTGCTGTCCATTGTTGTTAGTCACAGAAGCATTGTTATACAGTCTGCTCAACAATACGTTGACTACATGAATACGTCCGGAGTCTATGGTGGCGAGGCAGAAATTGTGGCAATGTCCCAAATGCTTCCAGCTACTATCACCATTTACTTCCGAGAACGTCCTCATGCCTCTCCTCGAGTTTACAATCCGGCCCAACGTCTCTCCATATCCCTGCTCTTTAGTGGTCCTTTGGATCATGGGCATTACGAGGTTCTCATGCCTCTCAAATGCACACGTGATGACCTTCTGGTGCCATCTATTGACACTGTCGGTATGTGCACACAGGGTACACACCCATGTGATTGCCACACTGATGTGACGTCACCTGCCCACTCTCCTCTTCCTGAAAAACATTTACAAACACTTTTCACACCGGAATTTCAATGCAACATTTGCTCCAAAACCTTCACGCTCCAGAAACATCTCAAAGCACATTTAAACACACTCTCCCCTGAACAAACGCATTCCACACAGGACTTTCAATGCACCATTTTTTCCAAAAGCTTCCGAGTGCAGAGATATCTGAACGCACATTTAAAAAAACACAACACTAAACGAATGAGGCAATGTGAACATTGCCAGCAATGCTTTAAAACAACTCACACTCTCAAGAAACACTTACAAACTCATTCCACTCACACCTTCAATTGCACATTTTGTAACGAGGACTTCACAGGTGAGATGGATCTCCACAACCATGTGCAGATCCATTCAACACAAACATTTGTACGCAAAATTTGCGACAAAAACTTTCACGCACGCAGATATCTTACTAACCATCTCAAAACACATTCCCTGATGAATTCCTTTCAGTGTCAACACTGCTCCAAAACCTTCACGCGCCACAAATATCTCAAAGCACACTTAAACACACACTCCACTGAACAAGCGCATTCCAAACAGATCTTTCAATGCACCATTTGTTCCAAAATGTTCCGAGTGCAGAGATATCTCAACACGCATTTAAAAACACACTCCACTGAACGAATTATGCAATGTGAACATTGCCAGCAATGCTTTGAAACAACTCGTGCTTTTAAGAAGCACTTACAAACTCATTCCATTTCCTTTCAGTGTCAACACAGCACTAAATCATTCATGCACAATCATCGCATTCAGTTTTCCGCAGCTTTTCAAGAAGATACCGCCATTCACGTACAAGAACATAACATTGGCCTACCTACCGCACTATGTACTTCTTGCATTGCTCTTCATTGGCCAGCAGAGGTCAACACATCTGGACATTACACTAAGTGTTGTCATACTGGCAAGGTGTCTTTGCCACTGCTATTCAAACCTCTTCTTTTATTACAAGACTTCTTGACTGGCAAGAACCCGCCGTCCCGAAATTACTGTGATCATATCAGGGAATACAACTCTGCTTTAGCTTTCGCGTCAATGGGCGCACACATCGCTCAGCCATTTGGACACGGACCGTATGCTTTCAGAATCCACGGTCAAATTTATCACCAGGTCTCTCCTTTATATACCAATCCTGACACGTCACCACAATATGGTCAGCTATATATCTTCGATTCTGCTGAGGCTACCTCTCAACGTTTGCAAAAGGGATGTAGTAGCGCTTGCAGTAACATTTTGTTGCTTCAACTAGACAAGATGATATGACAGGTTAATCCCTTCGCAGTCTTACATGCAAATGCATGACATTATCACTCACAGTAAATCTGCAGCTGCTGTACGAATGGTATTCATGGAAAATCCAACTCTGGATATGAGAAGGTATAATGCCCCATCCTGTCAAACTGAAGTTGCTGCTATCTTTGTAGGTGAAGACGGGGAACCTCTTGCACAACGCGACATTTGCATATACCCAAGGGGAGATTCTTGCAAACATATCTCTGTACTCAATATGAACTGTGACCCCATGGTTTATCCACTGCTGTTCCCTTACGGAGATCCAGGCTGGCACATACAATTGACCCATGTTGAGGAAAAGCGAACTGTGAAAAAAACACAAGTCACACAGCTCCAATTTTATGCTTTCAGGTTTGCCATGAGATCTTCATTTAGTGTCTTGCATTCCAGTGGCAAACTCTTCCAGCAATACATCGTCAATGCATATGTCAGAACAGAAGGCGTGCGTTTACATTACCTATGGTCGCATCAACAAGATTTGCGTGTAGAGCAATACAGAGGACTTATGGATGCTGTCACTGCAAAAGCACAACACCATAACCTCCGCCCTGGACAATTGATCATTCTTCCCTCTACCTTTCAAGGCAGTCCAAGGTACATGCAACAGAACTACCAAGACGCGATGGCAATTGTCCGCAAATGCGGAAAGCCTGACTTATTCCTAACCTTCACCTGCAATCCTGCTTGGCCGGAAATCTATAACGCCATTTTCCATCATGAGCAAACAGAACTCAGACCTGACATCGTTGCTCGCGTCTTTCATATCAAACTGCGACATTTCCTAACAGATATTCTGGAAAAGAATATTTTCGGCAATGTTCTTGCTTACATCTTCGTCATTGAATTCCAAAAACGAGGATTGTCTCATTGCCATATGTTACTTACACTTGACTCACAATCCAAAATAAGGACCAAGGATGATATAGACAAATATGTCTGCTCTGAGCTTCCAAATCCCGAAATACACCCTCGACTTTTCCAAATTGTCACTAAATGCATGGTGCATGGTCCGTGTGGAATGCTCAACGCCAAATCACCTTGCATGAAAGACGGCACATGTACCAAAAATTTCCCAAAGGACTTCCAAAGGACTCAAGAAAACATACAAGGATACCCCATATACCGCCAAAGACAGGGGAGAACTGCCATTGTTGGCAAATACAATATCAACAACTGTTGGATAGTTCCTTACAATCCCTGGCTTTCTCAGAAATTCAATACACATATTAACGAAGTTTGCGCGTCCATTCAATGTATCAAGTACTGTATCTATATAAGTACGTGAACAAAAAACACGACTCTGTATCCATTGCACCAGCCGATGGTATTTTCCAACATGATGAAATACAGACTTTCCTTGACGGTAGGTATGTTAGTGCTTCTGAGGCTATGTGGCGTTTGAACGAGTACAGTCTTTCAGAAAAATCTCGCGTGATTACACGATTACCAGTTCATTTGCCGGAACAACAAATCATCTTCTTTCATGAGGGTCACGAGGAACAAGCGCTACAAAGACAAGCCAACAAAAACACTATGCTGTTAGCATGGTTTGAACTCAACAAAACAGATCCTGAAGCTGTGGAGTTACATTACACTGATGTTCCCCAACATTACACATTCCAAAAATCCTCTGGAAAATGGAAAAAGAGAATCAGAGGAGGCACAAAAGTGATCGGTAGAATGCCTGCTGTTGCCATTAACGACACCGAACGTTATTACCTCAGACTTCTCCTTACCCGTTCCGTAGGCGTCACAAGTTTCCACCATTTACGAACAGTCAACGGCGTTGAATGTGACACTTTCAAAGAAGCTTGCCAACAATTAGGTCTTCTTAAAGACAACACGATATGGCATGATACTCTTACAGAGGCATCCCAGATACGAATGCCACGATTCTTTCGAGAACTTTTCGTTTTCATCTGTGTCTTAGGCGAACCACACAACGTTCCACGCCTTTGGGACACACATAAACTCTCCCTTTCTGAGGACTTTCTCACAAAATATTCCACAAGCACCGCTTGCATGTATGCTCTTGCGGACATTAATGACATGCTGCAACCACATGGCCTCAACCTGCACAAATTACACCTACCCCCCACTGACATTTCTCCACTGTGTCATTCATCTCCCACCTTCGACGCTCAGGCTGAACACTCACACGCTATGGAACACTACGACAAACTCAACACAGAACACAAACACGCTGTTGATACTGTTTTACACACTGCATATAGTGATTCCCATTCCCGACAAACATGCTTCTTCTTAGATGGTCCTGCAGGAACAGGGAAAACCTTTGTCGACAAAACCCTGATTCATACCATCAGAGCTAGGGGAGACATTCCTACAACCGTAGCATCTACAGGAATAGCTGCAAAATTATTACCTGGTGGACGAACTGCACATTCCGTTTTTAAAATACCGTTGAAGCTGAATACTACTTCCACATGCAACATCAAACCTACCTCGCCACATGCTCAACATCTTCTGCAATCCAAATTGATTATATGGGACAAGGCGCCAATGACACATGCATACGCATTCCAGGCAGTTGACAGGTTATTACGTGACCTCACGGGTGACACGCAGCCATTTGGAGGCAAAACAATACTATTGGGTGGAGATTTCTGACAAATACTCCCCGTCATTATGCGTGGCTCCCACACACTTACTGTCACCAGTTGCATTAACAAGCAACCTTTGTGGCATCACATGCATGTTCTTACACTGACGACAAATATGAGAGCTCTTTCTGAAGAACAACATTTCATACAATGGCTTCTCGATGTTGGAGACGGGAAAAACGGAACACCTGTGACATTGCCTTCACATTGTTTTCCTTTTATTTTTGATCCCGTTCAACAACTGTATGGTGACATCGACTTCTCAACTGTCACTCTGGAACAACTTAGCACGCAAGCTATATTAAGCGTCACCAATGAAGACTCGCTACACCTTAATTAACAAGTACTGAAACTTTTCCCTACCGATGAGGTGACTTTTACGAGTGTGGACTCCATCGTCACAGACGATCCTGCAGATCAACTTTCATTCCCCGAAGAATTTCTTAATAGTCTTACTCCCACTGGCATGCCATCACATAAACTCAAAATTAAAATTGGTTCAGTCATCATGCTTCTCAGACACCTCCTGCCTGCAAACGGTCTCTGTAATGGCACTAGACTGTCTGTTATCAGCATTCACCGCAATGTACTGGAGTGTAAAACTATCGCAGCTCCTACCTCACAAACTGTCCTTATTACCCAGATATTCCTGACCGCATCAGATTCAAATTTGCCTTTTACTTTTACATGAAGACAATTTCCTGTTAGATTGGCCTTTGCAATGACAATTAATAAGGCACAGGGCCAAACTTTCAAAAAGATATGCATGTATCTGCCAAAACCAGTTTTCAGTCACGGACAATTGTATGTTGCTCTCTCCAGAGTTCCATCTTTTCATTCACTCACAGTCGTATCCTCAAACCCACCCCATCCGGGTGGAATTAGGGGGGGGGAGGGGGTAAACGTTAACATTATATAAAGTTATTGTCTGTTTTTTCCTGCATTATTATCAATCTTTAATTCAATATTGTTTTTTGTATCAGTATGCTGCTACTGGAGTATGTGAATTTCCCTTTGGGATTAATAAAGTATCTATCTATCTATCTATCTATCTATCTATCTATCTATCTATCTATCTATCTATCTATCTATCTATCTATCTATCTATCTATCTATCTATCTATCTATCTATCTATCTATCTATGATGGTGTGAAAGATGAATGTTCTATTCGTTCCCTTATACAAATTCATTCAGCTTTATGAAACCATTCAGCATGCTTTGCTGAGCAAACAGAACAAAAATATTTTGTTAAAATGACTCAAGGTCAAAGCATTCCACACATGAGTCTGCCTTATCATAGATGGAGCACCAATCCATTGTGATGAACACTTATTCACACGCTCATTTTCAGTCATGCTGGGCCAGTTTACAGTGACCATGATTATGGGATGTGGGAGAGAAGCCAAAGTAAGCCAGAAAAAACTCCACAAGAAACAGTGAGCTGGTCAGGATGGGATTTGAACTGAGGCTAATGGAACTATGAGGAAACCGCACTAACCACTGAGCCACACTTTTAGAAAGATTTAAAGTTAAAAGATGCCAATGCTTAGTCAAGAATCAGCTGCTGGGTATGTTAGTGAGCAACAGGAGAACACACAAACCTTAAAAAATAAATGTTCAAAAAAGAAAAGTCTTCAAAAAAGCCAATCACACAGACACTTTAGCGATGGACTGGTTCTAGCAAACTCCATGAAGAATCCTCCATTAAATTGACAAACAAGCATTTCACATAAATGTGTCTAAAAAGCTAACCTCAAATGATCTTGTCAAGTTATTTAGACCCCCTAAACATTGTCAGGCTTGTTAATTCATTTGGGGTCTTTCAGGTTTGGTGAACCAAAGTGTAAATGCAACTTATCTTGGTGGTCACATCAGACAAGTATTCAAGCAAAGTGTAAATGTGACCACTGAGGGGGACAATGTGACAGTGGGGGAGCTCTACAGCACATCTACCCTCGTCCTTTGCCACTCCCACCTGTGCTCTTCTCACAGATCCATTTGATTGTCATGGCACACACGGAAGGTTTGAGACCGTCACCTGTTAACATGGCACAGCATTCAGCTGAGTTACTGTTGTCCAAAGGGAATCTGTGAAGAGAGAAAAGAGTAAGCATGAGACACCTGAGAGATGATACAACAGGTCTGTCTGATAAACAGGCTGAGAATAAGAAGACCACCTCTGTGAGTCCAACAGGGTCCCATCCACCCAGTGCCAGCCTGACTCATTTTTCTTCAGTCCAATCCAGTAGGCACCCTGCACTGCCAGACTCTTGATGTGTTGTGTAACTTTGTTCTGCAGGAGAAAGAGTGACATCACATCATAATGGACTGAACAGCTGACAGTGAACACCCCACTGTCATTGTGTTGGGTGTGAAGAGTAGTGACTGGCGATGACATTTGTGACACTGGAGTGACAAGCTGAGACACTGTGACAAACTGTACTTTTATTAATAGTTCCTGTGCTGCATGAATCTCAGAATCGCTAAATTGTAAGACCACATAAATAACACTCATCGTCTCACTTTGTTTACTTATTTAGACACAGATTGCTCTATTGGGTAATTCATAAGTGACATTCCCAATCAAGCATTATTTAAAAAAATAAAAATCGTAGTGCGCTGTGTGGCCTGTGATGAACTGATGTGAAAGAAATCCAAACACTGATGTGCTTTATGAGCTTCTGTGTGCACAGCCTGCCATTGTAGATGAAATGTTACTCACTAAATGGACTTCTGTAGACCACCTTGATGGGGACCACACACTGCTGGTCAGGTCTGATAGTTTGCACTGCTGATGTCTTTTCATATTTGATGTTTTCTTGATACTCACCACATGCTGCTCTGTGTGTTCTGACTTTATACAATGTGATACGATTCAGACAAATATAGTTGTGTCAATTAACAGTAAAAGATTAAAATTCTGTACAGTTATTAATGTTGTATGAAATATACACTTGTGTGTGAAATGGAGCAGGAACTGCATTTCATGGAATTCATAAGAAAAACAGAACAGTAGTATGGTAATTATTTCATGGCTTGTATAACAATGTGATTAAGTGAACTTGTTTATTGTTGTCTTACTCTAAATTACAAGTGAAAACTTTTATTTGATAAGAACAACACACAGTGCTTTACTGAAGTTTCATTGTGCTACAAATGTTTTTGGTGCTGAAATCCAGGAATTCACAAAGCAGATGTAGAACTGGGGAGCAAACAGAAATAGACACATGACTTGATCAAATGAGGAGAAAGCAAGGGATTGTATGAACGTCCATGAGGAAGATTGTGACCCACCCTCTGGGAGAAGAAAAGAAGAGGAGGACTTTAGATTGTGAGTCACTTAGAGAAATGTCATCAATTCAGTCAACCAAGGAAGAATAACTTAGTAGAACTAATAAAGAAATCACAGAGGAGACTGTGATAGCTGATCTGAAGGTGGAGAAAGCAAGCATTGAAGATTATCAAGACAGTGTAACTATGTGGAGAAGTCGAGGAGACAGAATGATAGAAATAACCACAAACCAGTGAGTGACTGTGGATGACTGAGTGATGTAAGTAAGAGAATAGACAGAAAAAGCACCAAATCAGCACTCTGTTAAGATAACAAAGCTGATAATAGATACGTTTAATGGTAAAGTAAGTTTTGTCAAGGATTCTGGAGCCAGTATGATACATGATTCATAACAATGATCACATTTCACCTGCCTGAAATCACACTTAACAGGCACAGCACTAAAGGGCATACTGGGGATCACATTGAGGGACAGCGGATACGACGCAGCAATTGGTCTGCAGCAGAACAGATTTGGAAGAAAGGACATTGTAGTAAATGCATACAACAGAACTGTTTAATTTAAACCTATTTAATGATCATAAGACATTACAGAAGACAGCTAGAGGATGAATGTGGAATCCCCAGGGGTGCATTGTGATACCTATGGTGGTCTGTTTTCCCAGGCCCGGTCTTAGGTATTATGGGGCCCTAGGCGAAAGGAGTGTCCAGGGGCCCCCTGAGTGGGGCGGAGCCCCCCTGGAAGCTCTGTGAAATCCGTGAAAATTAGACGAAGGAGTTGATCTGGGGCCCCCTGGACGCCGGGGCCCTAGGCGGTTGCCTACTTCGCCTATGCCTAAGGCAGGGCCTGGTTTTCCCCAATATTGTTGAGGATGATACCAGACAGCGTGGCACTTGATTACCCTCGGCAGACAGTTCAGATGGTGAATGGAGTGGGCCTCAGCTTTTAAAATTCCTTCAAAGGGAAGTTGAAAGCAGGGAATGAGAACTTCAAATGGGCATATTTGTTAGCTCACAGATTGAGATTCAGTCAGCCCAGAAACAAGGCCATTACCATGTACTGAAATGAAAGGTGAAAACTAAACCTGCCATACCCAACTGCACTGGCACTAACTCCTGCTTGTTTTGTGAAGGTGCAAATCATGAGGCAGAACATCGCCCAGATAATCCAATAGCTGGACAAAATGAGAAATTCCCAAAAGTAGGAAGATGTTTTATTTGTTTGAGTTCCATACACATAGCAAGGTTTTGCAAGGCTATGGGAGATTATATACACAAAATATGGAAACAATCACTACTAAGCAGTGGGTGACACAAAATAAGACAGATGGACTTAAGAAATGGATTTGTACATTCAAATACTGTCCTCACTTTATCTGGGACTGTTTTCAGAAGACATGTCCAAATAATTTAGCCTTTTTGAGATCAGTGCTGACTAAGAGAACTTTTGTTCATTGTGTGGGTGGATGATGTAACTTTATACAGTTTGACAATACAGTATGCAGGCTAATATACTTGTTTTAATTAATAATAAAAGATTAAACTGTTACACGGTTGTTTATGTAGTATAAAATATATGCTTTTGTTGGATAAAATGATTAAGTGAGCTTGTCTTCTCTTGTGTTATGCTTTCCTTTTGTTCATAAAGAATGATGCATGGTGCATTATTAAAGTTAAATGTTACCACACTGTGAGACAGAGTGAGCAGGACACAAAACATTTCACAAGTAAGATTTGTTTCTAACTCTACACATTTGTGTCTGTCTCATTTTATCATAAATGCATCAGGCCCATTTTAGCACACCAGTTCAGTAATGACACATCATGTCTGCTCCTCACCTGCTCTTCTTTATCCAAAAACACTGCGAGGGTTGTCTGATGCTGTGCACAGAAGTCTCTGCTGTTCTTCCACACTTTCTTCTCAGTAGAGAAATAGTAAGAGTTGTTTCCCAGAGTCATGAAGCTGTTCTCATTTGGAAAGCCTGCAAAAATATAAAGTTGTCAGACTCAGGTTCTCTGTGTGGTGCTCACTCTTCACTAAAGTCAGGGATTACAATTTTAATGTTAGGTGACATCTGTACAGTTCTGTCAGCCCAGTGTCAGTGAGATTTCAGTTCTTTGAGGCACTGAGACAGAGCGAGAGAGAGAGAGAGAGAGACTGAATGTCAGATCTGTACATTTCTAAAATAAAATTAATTTTTAAACTATAGGAAGATAAAGTCAACACAAACACAACTCCCAAATTCCACAAGGCAATTACAACTAATCCCTTGTATCTCAGTCGTGTGATTCAGCACATTATCAGTTGTTCCTGTCTTTTGTCAGAAATCTCATTTCATGATGAAATGTCAGTTGTTTTGTCAGATTTAAATGGATGCTCAGTGTCCACTATTACAGTTACCAGGCTGTCTCCTTCCATAACTTTCTGCGAGTCTGTTGTAAGATGGCCAACTGTTTATATTGTGATCCTCAATTATCAAAGATGCAAAGGCAGTAATAATATTGCAAGAAAATCTGAATATAGGAGACCATCCTTTCTCCTGTTTTATTATACACTGTGGTGTTTATTCTAATTAGGAGTTAGTTAAAGTAGGCAGGAGCTCACACTGTACTGACTGTGGAGGAGAAGAAGATTCTTGAATGATCGGCATAGGGCAGCAATTTTTGCTCCTTAACAAAGCCTTTCAGGCCTTTGACACCTTAAGGTAACCTCTAACCCTAACCTACTGGACATAACAATTTGAATCCACTTTTTAATTGTTTTGATCTCCCTAATGAATTTAGTAATTTAGTTGGTTTATAAATGTGGGCAAATATACTTATTTTTATATTTTCTGTTATTTGTTTCATTATTTTACAACAGTATGACACACACCCGGCACACAACCCCATAGGACGTATTTATAAATATGCAGTGTACACACAATGACTACTGTGACATGTAGCTGGATTAAGCACTTTTGATAACATAGGTAGCTACAGTAGATGGCTGATTAGGAATATCAATCTGTCCACACAACTGTCATTTTGATCTTAAACTTGTTCAGCAAATTGTCTTCTCACCCATTCTCCATTTTTATCCATTTCACCCTGATGGTTATCATTCAGGCCTCCACCTTTGTACCCTTGTTAAATGCTTTATGTTAACACTCATTATAAAAACCTTCCTAAAATAAAAACAAGCAAAAATTGCTAAACCAAACATATATCCAAACTAATTTGGTAAAGGAGTTGGTGTCCTCAGTGCTAGTGTCAAAAACTAAGCAAAAAAGTTCATTGGACATCAGTAACAGGATAAGTCATAAAATGTTAGATGGAATCAGAGAGAGCTGGTGTGACCTCAACTTTAGACTGAGAAACTATAAAGCAGGTAAGCAGGCAGAAGGTGTGGTGAGAAGATCATCTTAACTTACTTGAACCCCAACTGAGTGACTGTCACTTAAGAAATCACAGGACATTCATCAATTGTGAGGGAAGGTATGGAGAGAGAGAAGTGCATGCTGGGAAACTGGAGAATTTTCAGAGAAAAGGAAGCAAATTTAAGGGGAAGAAAAAGAGAGCTGCAACACAATATGAGAAATTAAGATCAAATTGTAAGAAAGTGGTGAAGAAGACTGAAATGAGACCAAAGAATGCAATGTGCAGTAACAGATATTTGAATGAAAACAGATGTTGGAATTTTATTTGAATTTGTTCAAAGTAGTTAAATTATGGAAAACGCTGAAAGATTTTTTTAGGTTCTTAAGTTAGCTTCGCTAAACTTTCACCTCTGACAATGTTACATAAAAAGACTGACAAAAGAACAGATAAACTAGTACTGTGATACAGCAGGTCAGAGCTGTTAAAAGTTTGTCTAAATGTTTAGTCACATAATTCCTGGACACCAACAGCTCTTCAGCATCTCCACAAAGGCCCATTCCAGACCAAAAAATGTGAAATTGGAAACAATTCAGCTAAAAGAAAACAAGTCCTAAGTGAAACAACATAAGTGCTGAAACAGATGAAGGAAATTTAAAAAAAGGAAGAGCGGGAAAGTGAAGAGGAAGAGTAAAGGCTACAAACGCAGCAGCTGAAACTTAAAAGGCTAGGAATACTGGGATGTTTGATTTTGTTCAAAAGACATGACATTTTGCAAAACTCAGAAACTTTTTTAAGTATTGAGATTAACATCCCTTGATAAGTCAACTGCATAAAGAAGATTGATGTATGAATGAGTCAATATTTTGGAAAATATAAGTCAAACGTAAAAGCTTTAGATTTGTGTAAATGTTTATTCATGTCATGCTGGACACTCACAGATTTTCAGTAATTATAGGAAGGTTTGCTCCATCCTGACGATGACTTGTTTTTATTCATCTCGTGACGCCTCCTATGGCCATGTATCATATGATATGATCAGTCAACCAACATTTATCACAAGTCAGCGGGAATTAGCTTTTTATTAGATGGAGTCATGCTTAAAAATGAAAGGCATGAACCAAGCGAGACATATTTATTACATAAAGAGCAGAAAATGACTTGTTTGTGAAAATATTGTGAAATTTTGAGTTGAAGACAGTCAACATGGAGAAGACTGGCTTATGTGTGCAAGCAGTTCCTTGATTTCAGGTAGAGCTTTACACATTGAAATTTAGTCTGTAATGTGTGGTGTTGAGCAGCTCAAATTTAATTGACTTATGTTTGGTCAGGTTTAAACTTAATTTCTCTTAAACTCTTGCGCTGCAAGGCACAGAAGATAGTAAATAATTTACTAAATAATTAAATATGCTAGCATTCCCAAAATTCATTGTATTTAATTAACAGTTATTGAGAGACTGAGCCTATGTTTAGTACAAATAAAAAACTATATCAATTATAAATAAATACACAGAATTACTGCACCTTTTGTGTTGTGTGAGGCAGCCTGAGTCGTATCTTCATGTTGTGTAAGAGACTTGTTACCTAAAATCAAAAGTCACACAGCATCAGTCAATAACAGACTGTCCATTTACAAGCTTGGTGAATTCACAAACACCACTGGTTGACTGTGTAATCAAGAGCTGAAATAAATGGTGAGGAATGTGTTTGTGGAGGGAAGAAATGAAAAAGGAAATATTCAGATATATCTGAAATTCTGTCGTAAATAAACCTCCTGTCTTGTCAAAACTCTTTTTCCTTCTTTTATGGATCAACACTCATCCCATTCGATTGCATCCTCTCATAGAAATCTGCATCTCTTTAATTCACATTTTGACAGTTTCTCTTCTCCTATTAATTTTATTCCTTTGTTTCTGAAACCTAGGTTTTGTCTGATTTATTTCATACTCTGCTTATTCCACTCCTCACTTTTTTCTTCTCGGATGTTGTTAACTCTTTCTTTCTTTGTTTCTTAATGCACTTTTGCTGACTCAACAGTCTTGAACCAATGCTGTCAAAGGTTTCAGTACCCAACTAGTCTCTATATATAAAAAATCCAATGTCTGTCTGTCTGTCTATCTGTCTGTCCGCTTTTCACTAGAGAGCTACTTTTTTTCTATAGTTTGCTTGAATATTCTGGTTGATTTTGCGACCTCTCTCATCGTGCTAAGAATCATAGTTTGCTTGCAGGAGCGATATATTTATGTCAATCCAAGAGAGAGGCTGCAGGCTGAGGGGAGAAGGAGGCGGCGTAACATCAGGAGTGGGGAGCCAGGCAGGGCCCTCCTCACTGTCCTGTTTCACTTCTATGCAGGTGACGCCCCAGGGGAAAGCTAGTATTATATAAAATCTGGTAATAGCCAGCCATTCTTCCTCCTCTTTTGTTGTAGTCAGATGTGAAGATGCCACTTGACAGTTCACACACATGGCTGCCATTTCAGTTTCTTCACTGAGCCTGTCAAGACTTCAGAATTTTGTCTTCTCTTCAATGCTAAGAACTTGAGGATTCAGAATGACTTTCCATATAAGTATTTATATTGTGTATTTTCAAGTTGTCTGCAGTCTATATCAATTTCTTCATCTTTTTATACTTATTTATTTACTATATAATCGTGTCACTGATTAAACTGATTTCTTTTGATTTATGAGTGAAATATAATAATCTCATATTCTGTGATTTTTGTTTATTTACACCAGTATGCCAAATAAGGTTCATTGATAAATATACATGAAATAAGCTATGGCCACTAAAACTGCATGAAGCATACTGGATTGGTGGGTAAGACCATTGGACAGATTAGATGTTTATTCTTGCTTTGGCAGTTCTGCCTGTCGCACCTCCGCCGTTGCCCTGGGTCAGCTGCAGGGTCGTCAGCTGGTCTTCATCATTTCACTCCCTACTCCAGTACATCTCCTGCTGGCTGGTGGAGGCTATGACACATTGGGAATATCTTCTCACCACCCACTGCTGCTGCATTTATAGGGGTGTTTGCCCCCAAGTATATAAACAGTAGTTTAATTTTTACAAACTTATCAATCAAATAAATGTGACAATGAATATCAGTATGTCAACGTGGTCATCAGTTTGCACTTCAACTGTCAACTACGTTGTCCATTTATCCATTTGCTAGACTATATTTATCTTGGTCAGTAACATGCAGGCTTCCACTTCATTTATTGTTTTATTGTGACAGTTGTTATCTCAAAAATCTTTCTAAAATTAAAATTCACCAAAGAATGCGGGATGATCAAATGAATAAACAAACTAATGAATCTGGGATAGTTGGGGTAATGGTGTTTAAAAATTGGAGTTTTTGGAGTCTATTAAATAAGCCTCATAATATTTTATTTGTATTTTTTCTATGTATTTTAAATGTAGCTTTTAAGTGAATAAATTATGTGACCATAACTATTGCAATAGTAGAGGGCTTAAAAGGGAAAACTAGTATTGCTTGTAATTGTGGGCTTTTAACGAAGAGTATAGCAAAAAAGTATGGAGAAAGTTAAATGCAGGCAGAGATCAAGAAGTGCTGACAAGAAGGTGTTTTAGCTCAACAATGGGGATGGGGGGTGCAGAGGCAAGTGAATGAAGACACGTATTCAAGGGGCTCACGAGTAATGTAAAAGATTCAGAAGGCACTGTCACAAAGTTTAAGATGACTTTAGGAAAGGAGTCAGTTATATTTGTTCTTCTGTCGAACTGTCGGCTAAATAAACTGAAGGGAATAAAAAGTATTCTAACACAGCATTACATTCTGGGATGTAAATAGACATACTAATACATGGGAAACTGGGGAAAATAGGCAAATGTACAGCAAATGTTAGGAAGAAGTGTTACCTGCTATGCTTAAGCTCAAATAAGCTAACCACTGTGTATATGCCTGTAAGGAAATGTGAAATGGAGGCTTTCGGGACTTTATATTTAACTTGTACCTCCTAATTAGCTTAAAGTAACATCAGGTTGACAGAAGAGTGAAACCAAGGATAATTTCCCAAACGCCTATTGGTTTGCTGCAGACGTTTATTCAGCTGCCAAGAGGGATGGGATCAGAAAATATAGTGCCTTTGAAAATGGAACAATGATGGAGATTTTTAACATGAAACACTGTTATGAAAAGGTGAATTATGAAGATACACTGAAAACAACATGCTGTCTAAGGAGGAAAGCACAGAGCCAGTTATGAAATAAACATGCAAGCCTTCTTCATTATAGTGCATCTTTTTAAGGAATGCCTTGAATTGGATAAAGAAGAATGGAGTCTTTAAATTACCCAGATATTTCTCTCCTGCTTTTGCTGACTTTTTTTGACTTCTAGTATTAATGCCTGGTCTCTCTGCAAATGAACATAAGTAATGATTAAATTGTAGTTTGAGTATTTCCTCAGTGAAATTTGCCTTTTTTATTGATATAATTTGCGTCAGTGTGCTTGTTTGGTGATTTGTAATTTGTTTAGCTCTTTTAAAGGTAGCGAATGACCATGATGGAGTGTGTCTTTTATTTGGTCCTGGTGAAAGCTGTGCTCATTCTGATTGAATTGAGCTGCCATTTCAGAGATAATGAAGTACCTGACTTATAACCCCTGCTAAGGTTTAGAAACTGAGGGTGGCAGCCTGTATTACTCTTATTGATTTGTGCAGCCCTTTCAGGGGAAACAGTGAGACAGCTGAAAGAAACAGGCATCTCTCTGGACCATGGTGAGGTATATTGAAACTGGGATCACCAACCTCTGTTGCTTTGTTTGATTTGTGCAGCTCTTTTTGGGGAAGTGTCTGGTGCAGCAACCCCCCTTGACCCCTGTAAAGGAATTCGTGTTTGCTCTGTTTTGAAACTGAGGTTGTCAGCCTTGGCCATATTGTTTGATTTGATTTGAATGCTTCAAATGTCAGTAACGAGTGGATGTCATGGGTGGTACATGTAAATCAAGGCTAATAATTTAGGCATTTCCAGGACTCACTTTCCCACCAATATAAAAAAACTTTAGAGGTTAAAGTGCCTTTCCTGGACTCTTTCACACCCCAAAACAGTCAGAGACCCTGAGCGCTGCTGCCCAGAGCTGACTAAAAAGGATATTATCAGAAATCAGTAACTGGATAAAACCTGGGAGGTAAGATGGAGTCGGATACAGATGGTATGACGCGGACATGAAAAAATGTGAAACTGCAGTGGAGAAGAGCAGGAAGAAAGTGTGGTATGCAGATCAGATGAATCTGTTAATCTCTCCAGTGAATAACTGTGTCAGTAACAAATCACAGCCAATTCATCAGCAATGGTGGGAGTTTTGTGTTACTTCCTGTATGTTAAGTTGGTTATACATTTGTAGCTTTACTACCACCTAGTGGCCTTATATTGTATTTTTCTCTTTTTGACAGTTGCTTCATGTTACAGTATGTTGAGAGATGAGGAAGTTATTCTTACCATTAAAAGGTTGCTCTTCATCTGTATGCAAACTTAATAAAGTGGTTGCTAAATTAGGAGGGGAAAAAAGTTAGGAGGGGTGGAGCGATTAGTCCATTGGAAGGAAAAAATAGGGGTTAATATAAAATGACAAAAATATAACAGGGGACTTTCTTAAATAAGGGGGATTTATTTCATGTGAATGACCTTCTTATGGGAACAGGCTTCAGTACTTTCCACATTTTCTCTACTCCTATTATACTCTACTCCTCTACTCATCCAATAATAAACAACACAGTACACAGCTGCCTGTCATTGCTCTGCTCACTCGTCCTGAAGTTCATGTGCGATTGGTTAGATATCAGAGTAGTCTGGGATGGATGGGTCATCTGACAGTGGCATGCTTGTCTCATCCCAGCCTGTGCTCTCCCTCTTAATTGTTTAACTTTATTAACAGATTCAGAGTTCCATCTAAGTGTGTAAGGAAATCTAGGACTGCCATTACTGTAGCTAGCATAGTTCTGTGAAGTTGTCCACTTAGCTTGAGAGGATGTAATTGACTCTTTTGAGTATATTTCAGTATAATAATTACCATTTGTTTTTGATAACTCCCAGAGCTACAAGCTAAAGGCAGACATTCAGCAGTAAACAGAGTACAGGACTCCAGTTTATACATAGTGTCTTTATTATACGGATGATTAGTTTTGCTTTTCTGCATTTTTTTTATAGCTTCGGATGAGAATTGTGTTTATATTATATTTTACACATATCATGAATATTCTATGACTATCTCAGTTATACAATTTTAACATGAAACTGTCTGTTCTTATCAGAGCTCAGAAAATTATATTTATGTGTCTACAGTAGTGTTTTCTATGAGAAATTTGCAATATTTACAATAAGTTTATTAAACTTTAACATCCTTAAAGAATAAATTCACTGAGAATTGATTAGCACGATTGTCTATCAAGTTAAATATAATGTAACTGGTTTTGGATAACAGAGGGATTTTTCATGAAAACAATTTAAAATATTTCAGTACAATGATATCCCACGCTGGTCAGCTACTTATTCGTTCAAGTGACAAGGCCTTTCTTTTCAGAACAGTGTGCCAGATTTTAAAACAGTTTTTATTAAGTGTTTAATTTAGTAATCAATATCAGATTTAGATTTTCAGAATGAGGTGGGAGTTGACTTGATTAATGATATGATATGTGGCACCCCTGCCTGCTGGCTGTAGTCATCTGTAATCTGTTTTTATCTTTGTGGTTCAGATTCAATCAGCTCAGACTCGGTTACTTTTAGATTTTTATTTCTTATAAAATTTTTTGATCAAAGCACAGAAGAAAATTTTAAAAAGCGGGCAATAAATGTATATGTGTTAATTATTAATCAGAATAACTGTACCTTGAAGGTTCAATGGGATTTCTTGATTTCCACCACCATCACTCTTGTTGTCTAAAATTAAAAATAGCACACCTTCAGTCAGTAAACTTACTTGCTCTTTATAGATGTGGAATTCAGACACCGTGGTGGACATCACAGTGTGAAGTGGAGCTAAAATAATTGTGATCTAGTACTGAGGATTGTGTGCATGCAGGGAAGAAATTAAAATGAAAAGATTCAGTTAAATTTTAAAACAGGTCCAAACAAATCAGAAAACTTTGCACTAAAACAGTTCAATGCATCTTTGGGTATTTCTACTTGGAGTATCCCAGAATGGCAAAATAATAAAAAAGATTTTTGAAATTTTTACAAATATATTAATAATTAAATAAAAAATATCACTTTGACACAAATATTCAGACCTTAACTGTATACTTACAGTAGCTGAAGCCCCCTTCTTGGGTCTGTTGCTACAAGCTTCTCATACCCAGATCTGAGGATTTTCTAACCCTAAGCTTCTGAAACTCTGTAATGTTAGGTGGAGACTATCGGCAGAAAGCTATTTTAAGGTCCCTCCAGAGATGATTAATTGATTTGAAGTTTGGGCTTTTGCTGAGTGACCCAAGAACATTTACAGAGTTGTCCCTTAACCACACTTGTATTGTCTTTGCTTTGTGCTTAGGTTCCTTGTCCCATTGGAAGGTAAATCTTTCACCCAGTCTGTGGTCCAGAGAGCGCTGTAGCAGGTTTTCATTAAGGATATCTCTGAACTTTACTTCGTTCAGCTTTTCTTTGATCCTAACTAGTCTTCCAGTCACTGCTGCCAAAAAACAACCCCATAGCATGATGCTGCCATCACTATACTTCACCATTGGAATGGAATTGGGCAGATGATGAGCAGTGCTTGATTTTCTTTAGACGTGACGCTTAGCCAGGGCGACTATCATGTTCTTGGTTACCTCTCTTACAGAGGCTCTTCTCCCACAATTGCTCATTTTGGCAGGGTGTCCAGCTCTAGGAAGAGTTGTAGTTCTTCTATTTAAGAATTGTGGAAGCCACTGAGCTCTCGGAATCTTCAATGTGGCAGAATATTTCTTGTAGCCTTCCTCAGATCTGTGCCTCAATACAGTCCTCTCTCTATACTTTGTGGGAAATTCCTTTGACCTTATGGCTTGTTTTTTTTTCTCTGATGCATAATATTAATTGTAGGACCTTCTACAGGCAGGAGCGCAATCAGCTGAATTGACCAGAGCTGAATCCAAGCAAGGTACAGAAACATCTCATTTGCAAAAATTCCTAAAATCCTGTTTTTGCTTTGTCTTTCTTGGGTACAGAGTGTTAATAATAATAATAATAATTTTTACATTTATATAGCACTTTTCTCACTATTCAAAGTGCTTTACATAGTGAGTGGGGAGCCACTTCAACCACCACTAATGTGTAGCATCCACCTGGATGATCTGACGGCAGCCATTTTTGAGCCAGTATGCTCACAACACATTAGTTGATAGGTGGTGAAGTGGTGAGACATAATTAGCCAATCAGAGACAGGGGATGATTAGTGAACCAGAATGAATAGGCCATTTAGGGCAATTTAGCCTGGACATCAAGATACACCCTACTCTTTACAAAGGATGCCCAGGGATCTTTTATGACCACAGAGAGTCAGGACCTTGATTTTACATCTTATGTAAAGGATAGCACCATTTTTACAGCACATTCTCCCCATCATTGCACTTGGGCATTGGGATCCACATTCAGACTCGCAGGGTAAGCACCCCCAGCTGGCATCGCCAACACCTCTTCAACCAGCAAGCCAAGCTTTTACTAAATGATCTCCCATCCAAGCACAGGCATTGCCAACATATTCTAATCCAATCATTAGGAGGTATGTTATCTCAAACACTTGAATGCCTGGTCTAATTAATGAAGGTACTGACCAGAGACTTTGAGCACAAGTAGAGATTTAGAATGTAGACTGACTAGGAAATCAAAGCTTAGTTTGTAGGTTCAGCTCCTTCCTCACCATAATGATTAGCTATGAAATCCACAAAGCTGATGCTGCTGCATTGATTCATTGGTCGCTGTCATGGTCTCCTCTAGCTTCACCCATAAACCAAAGCAATTGAACTTGCGTATTTGCGGCAACTATTTGCATCTCTCCTGAAAGAAACAGATCACTTATTTTTGTTAAGCACTATGATCTCTGATTTGGAGTTGCTAAATCTCATCCCAACTGCACCCAATGAACACCAGAGATCACAGTATGACAAGGCCAAGAGAACAACATCATCTCTAAATCCTTAGGTTTCCAAACTGCAAACCCATGCAGAGCCATTTATGATTGTTTAAGTGCACTGAATAATGACATACCATGTTGGTCAGATGTACAATTCACAACTTCAGTGGGCCTGAAGTACAATTAGGCCCTGTGTCAGGATATTTTTTTTGGCTTTGGCCTTCTTTTCATCTTTGACTTTTGTATTTGCTTTGTCACTTGAAATTTATGGTTTTGACTTTGGTTCTGTCCTGTCTTCCTTCTCAGGCTTTTGCTATAATCTCCTTGTTATTTTCTGGTATTTCATAATAATCATTGGGTGCGCTGTGTGTATCCCTAATATAATACAAATATTTGTTTTCCTCATTCAGAGATTATTTTTTCCTCTCCCCTTTAAAGTTATTGTTAATCTTTTAAGCCTTTTGGCCCTATGCAGGTTGTAAGATTGCCCCTTGATTTTAGAGCCTGGTATTGAGGCCTACTTCTTTGGTGCAGACATGTTATGAAGTGCATGTCTGGCTTTTGTCACCTTTAACTGACTGTTTGGACATACGGGATCATAAAATGCTTTGCAACTCCATATTGGTTACATTGCTTACTTCTGGGGATCAGACAGTAACCTGCAAACAGCACTTCCAAGCCAGGTTCTAGGAATGAGCCCCATTATCTTTATTTCATAAAAGATTTGCTTAGATTAATTTAAAAGCCATAAGACTGATGTTGTATTGAAATGGTATGCCAGCACAAGGTGATCAAACTGGTAGTAGCTCACTTTCAATGGAGTTTTAGCTGGCTATCTTAAAAAGACCTCTTGCTCAGTCACTGTGGATGTCCAATTGTGACTGTGAAGCGAGAGTGTATTTTATTTTTTAGCTCTGCACTGGCAACACCTTTGGCAGTCAGGTGAAGTGCATGATGGTCCAAACCCTGTGTACTTCTGCCAGCTGGGATGCACTTGTTGTGGCTGCTGCTCCTGCCAGTTAGAATTGTCAACACCATTACAATGGATATTTGTAGACTTTTTTGCCTGTTTATTTCTGTTAGACCCTTTTGTCATGAATGACGTTATCAGGAGCACTTATCTACACACAACACAGTTCTAAGGGTCACTTAGACACACAGTCTTCTCCCAATTAACAGTAGTTAGAGGAAAACTTGCATAATCTGTGAAATAACAGAAGGAAATTTAAAGGGCTATTCGAACAGTAAGTAATGATCATAAGAGGATAAAATCTTTATACTTACTGCGTAGAACCACATAAACCACAAATCCTGCTAAGCCAAGCATTACAACTAATAGGACAATAAGGAGCCTGAAGCGCAGAGAAAAAGCTGTTTGTCCAGAGCCTATAGAGGGAAAAAAGGAACATTTAATCATATTGAGTGGACAGGAGTTACATCACCAAGTCTGTTATTAATCATGATTATTGATAAGATGAAAGAGGAGTATAATTTGTACTGTAAGAGCTTCATCATTGTTGACAACTATGAACATCAGACATAAGAACAGGCAGAAAATGTTATGCTGAAAGCCAATGTACAGCATCACCTCAGTGGCACTAGACTAAAAATTTATATTTGAACATGTAACATGTTAACTGTTAAGCAAAACTGTAGTGAAAGATCAAATTGAGTCAAAACAAAAAACTCAATGGCATCGGAAAGTCAAGACAAAAATAACAAATCCTGATTCAAATCCTCAAGTGAAATGCCTCTTCACCCCATCAATAATAATCAGCCACCTAACTGGGAGACCTGCTTCTACTCTCTCCACAAGTAAGAGAAAATGGACAAAATATTTTTTTTCGCTTTTTTGTCAGATCTTTCTATTGTGAAGATGTAAGTTAAAATTTGTCATATGCTCTAATATTATAAAAAAATATTATCCAACCTGCTTAATCCAATTCTAGATCACAGGGACCAGTGCTTATCTCATTAGCATTAGGTGCAAAGATTGAATCAGACCGGAATGGTGCCACCAGTCCATTTCAAAGCCCACACACATGGGACACACAACCTGATGTGCAAGTCTTTGGGGATGTGGGAGGAAAATTAAACTATCTGATGGGAAATCCCACACAGTCATGGGGAGAAAAAGTAAACTCAACACAGACAATGATAGGGAACAGGATTTGAACTGGGGACTTAATAAGAAAATGCATCAATGAGAGCACATGTCAGTCTGCGAGGATATACAGAGTTACCACATCAGTCTCATAGGAACACACCATTCATCATCAGAAAAAAAGACAAACAAGTAAAGATCACATAAACAAAAAAAACAAACATTCAATTTCAAAATGTGCTCAGGTACAGTTAAACTGTAACACTTTCATTATATTATATTATATTATACTAGCCAACCCGTGGCGCAGCATAAAGCCGCATAATTATGTATTGATGGGTGAACACTTCCTGAAAGACACAGTTGTCCAAATGGGGTTGGTTTTGAGGATACGACTGTAGGTGAATGAAAAGATGTTACTCTGGAGAGGGCAACATACAATACAGCGTTTACACGCTGCATACAGCGATTCACATCGAAGCATAGACACTGCTAAGACCATGGGATACCCCTCGCAAACTGTTTTACATGCTGCATACAGCGATTCACATCCGCGACAAATATGATTCTTCTTAGATGGTGCTGTCACGTCCACCCTTGCTCTTGAAGCATACACACTGCTTGGTCATGTGCCCGCTCGCAAGAGCAACTAACAGAGACCCGCCCACCAACTCTAAGACCATGGCGTGTAAAACAGTTTGCAATGGTGGACGCGGTCATGCGTCATAACCGAAAAGAATGCAGTGGAACCGAAGCAATGCAGTGGAACCGAAGCAATTTCTCCCATAGGATTGTATGTAAATACACTTAATCCATTCCAGACCATATGTATGTATGTACTGTATGTAAATATATACTTTTGTAAGTTTTTAAGCACAAATATAGTTAATTAAACCATAGAATGCACAGCGTAATAGTAAACTAAATGTAAAAACATTGAATAACACTGAGAAAACCTTGAACAACAGAGAAAACTAACACTGCAATAGTTTGCGCTATAGCAACAAAAAATGAACATTTAAAAAAATCTGTAATCTAATAAACCACCAAGAAAAGTAACATTTCAAAAATGCACACTTCGAACCGATCGCTGTAAACAGAAGTGAAAACAAAATCAAGCCCAGTGCATTCTTTAACTGCCTTCCTACCTTATGAGTCCAGCCCTCTCTCTCTCTCCCTCTCACTGCCTGTGTGTGTGGCTGTGCCTCTGTCTCTCTTTCGCGCTGCCTGTGTGTGTGCGCAGCTCTCTCTCTGGCGCTGCCTGTGTGTGTGCGCGGCTCTCTTTCTGGCGCTGCCTGTGTGCATGCGCGGCTCTCTCTCTCGCTGCCTCTGTGTGTGTGTGCATCTGTCTCTCTCTGGCGCTGCCTGTGTGTGTGCGCATGGCTCTCTCTCTGGCACTGCCTGTGTGTGTGCGTCTGTCTCTCTCTCGCGTTGCCTGTATGTGTACCTCTGCCTCTCTCTGGCGCAGCCTGTGTGTGTGTGCAGATCTCTCTCTCGTGTTGTCTCTGTGTGTGTGTGTCGCACAGGAAATGCACAGGGAGAGACTGAACCTCGCAAGAGCAACTAACAGAGACTCGCCCACCAACTGTAAGACCATGGGATATCCCTCGCAAACTGTTCTACACGCCGCATACAGCGATTCACACCCGCGACAAACATACTTCTTCAGAGGTGCATCTGGAGTGTACCAGAGACGAACGCGAATGACGCTCTGCTCTGTGAGTTGTTGCGTCCGAGTTGGTGGGCGTGGCTCTGCGAGTTGTCGTCGTAACCAATGGTCTTAGAGTTGGTGGGCGTGGCTGTCTTGCGTGCTTTCCATGGGTGGCTACTTGTCGGCAGCTTAGTGAATTATATTATCCACATTACTAACCGAGAATGCTAAACCGGATGGACGCAGGGACATCCGGCAATGGGCCGTGGCCGCAAAAGACGTACTGCGCAGGCACCCCACAAATCTCCCCAAGCAAAGGGAACCGGATGGAATGCAACGTAAAATAAGTAATGAGGCATCGCGCACACAAAAAAGGAGTCAGACCACAGAAAAAAGGAGTCAGACGCCGTTGCACACGAAACGGGACACACAAAGAGGAGGATTCAACAAGCCCCTAGCACACAAAAAAAAAAGAAGGAGCCGCGAGCACCACACAAAGCCCATTGGACACGAAACGGGACAGACTACGGCCATAGCACACGAAACGTACACAAAAACGACGATTCAGACCCTCGACCACAGTAACATAAATAACAAATGACACACAAAGCCCCATTTCTAAATGAACCGTCCGTATTAAACATACGTCATCTCAACACGTTCACACTATGCAGCATAGGTGGATCTCATTACAATAAGGCACTATTAACCGTTCAACTGCAGAAAAGGCTCCATATTAACAGTGAGTGCGATCCTCCTTATTACTTATCCATATTTATCACGCTCAAGAACAAACAAGTCATAAATTCACGATCACGGGTACAAAACGATACGGCTTGGATAACGGGACCAAACACAATTCACACTATGCAGCATAGGTGGATCTCATTACAATGAGGCACTATTAACTGTTCAACCGCAGAAAAGGCTTCATATTAACAGTGAGTGCGATCCTCCTTATTACTTATCCATATTTCTAACGCTGAAGAACAAAAAATTCATGAATTCACGATCACGGGTACAAAACGATACGGCTCGAGTAACGGGACCAAACACACGAACCCGCATGAAAAAAAACAATACACGTCGGCTCCAACGCGCTTCTGAAACTCTGGAAGAAAAAATGTCTCGGCTCCAAAAACGCAAAGCTCAACTAACACAGTTACAGAAACAAACCCAAATGGACAGACACACTGAACGTGGACGCATGCAGCGCGCGTCTCACAGTACTGCATCGAAACAGGCACGGGTTCAAAACGAAACACCTCCCGTCTCAGACATACAGAAACGGCAGCAAAGGGACAAAATAAATAAATGCAGACGTCTACACCGCGCATCTGGACTGCCGGAAAACAAGCATGCAAGGCTCCAAAAAGAGAAAGCTCAACTGACCGACATACAAAAACGGGCAAGGCTCAATACAAACAATGCACGCCGTAAACTACAACGGGCTTCTCACACAGCACAGACAAATCGATTACACCTCCAAAACAACACGTCCCAAATAATGGACATACAACGACGCGCATCTCAAACGGCACAAGCAAAAGATACACGTCACAAACATCAACAACAGACACCTACTAAACGCTCGTGCCAGTTAGCTGACAACGCGTTCAATAATGAGTCCACTATTCAGGAAAATTCATTGGGATTAATGAATGTCATTTGCAATCATTGTCATTCACTTAACTTCCCTGAAGAAACAACTGGCAATACAAGTAATGAATTTACACGTTGTTATCAAAACGGTCAAATTACACTGCCTTATTTACATTCATATCCTGAATATCTACAGAAGCTTCCAACTAACGATGTACCTGAACGTGAAATCTTTATGAACTGCATTAGATCCTACAAATCGGTATCCACTATGAACATTAACAGTGGCACTGCACATGACATCCGTCTTGCAAAACTGTTAATTATTGATGAATGTACAATGGCATCCACTCACTTACTCAACACCATTCATAAACTTCTACAAACGTTTATGAATAATAATATTCCCTTTGGAGGAAAGGTACTTTTATTAGGAGGAGATTTTAGACAGTGCTTAGCTATTGTTCCACATTCCATGCGCTCAGTTATTGTTCAGTGCACCTTAAAATACGCAGACAATTGGCATTGCTTTCAAAAGATACAGTTAGTACAAAACATGCAATGTCCAGATCCAGATCATAACAATTGGTTATTACAACTGGGAGATGGTACACTCACCGATACAGATAGACTTCACCCAGATATTATTACAATTCCTCAAGCCTTTATCTGCGCCAACTAAGTTACAGACAGATTTGGAACAGCAATCTCATTAGACCAAATGCCCCTTTTAACACAACGCACTATATTATGTCCAAAAAATATTAATGTGGAAAACATAAATACCCAAGTCATTTCATTACTTCCTGGAGAGACACAACTCTTTCTAAGCTCTGAAAAATTTGACTCTGATCACGACAATGACCATCTTCATTGACCTTACAAGTTCTGACCTGGAATTACCTTTTACACTTAAACGGCGTGTACAAAGAAATTTTCCAATAAACCTTTACACTGTGCCACACACTTTATTGTTTGCTTTCTATTTGCATCATCTACACCTTCACACTATTCTATATCTCATTCATACATCACGCTCTTTGTCATTCCCAACACCAGGGGTTGGCGAGTGAAGCAAGCAGGGGGCGGAGCCCCCTAGTATTATATTATATTATATTATATTATATTATATTATATTATATTATATTATATTATATTATATTATATTATATTATGTCAGGTTTTGTATTGTTTTTGTAATACATCTCAATGCATCAGGAATTCTTTGTTTCACTTACTTTTTAAATCGTTTTTGTTGCTTTTATTATTACAATTTCCATTCTCTTCTATCTGGATATAACATCTCTGAAACAAAATAACTGACTTCAATTATACATTTGTGCATTTCATAGTCTTTTTCATTATTTAATAAAACATAAATAACCTTTCAAGAGCTTTAGGAGAATATTATTTACCTTGTAGACATTATAAAATGCCTCAGACTGATAAAAGAACAGAGGAAGTAAAATCAGTCAAGAATGCGCTGACACTCCGCCCCCTCGTTCTTCACCAATGTGTGCTTTGGCCCCTCCCACTTGGGTCTCTTGCATGGCAGATTTTATTATATAGCAGACACATGGTGAGGGGCAGGGGACATTAAAGGGCAATTGGTAATTGTGGCTTTGCCCAAGTGTTTAAATATTGTACCTTTCCAACAGCAACTAGCATGGAATATATCCACATAATATTTATTGTATATACACTGTAAGAACGTCCCAGTGACTATATGTTAATTCTAACTGTTCCCTTAATCTTATTCAGGCTGTGTTTTTTTGTCTCTTTTTTAATATGAAATGCACAAAGCTTCTATTCTTTAAATTTAGAAAGGAGTCTCTTACGCAATGCATGAGGTCAGCCCAGTGTATGAACAAAATAAAGCAGACTGTCAGTGTTGAAGGGTTATTTTTCAGACCAAAAAAGGAAATGACTGAAAACCCTGATGTTCTTCCCAGTGTTTCTTGTGTATTTCTTTTATTTACAGTCTTCTTGATGTTAATTTATGTTGTAGCTATGTTTGACGAAGGTTTTCCGAAAGGCTCAAAATAGTTCAAATGCAGTTACCAGATAGATGTTCTGGCACTAGTATGACTCATTATACAAAAAATACTCCACAGTCCAAGTGACTTCATTTTAAAAGATTTTCGTGAAATTCAAACCAAACAGTTCACACAAAAAATAGAGAAGAAAGTTAATAATACATGCCGAAAAAGTAAGGGTAAGAGGGGCAATGTGTGATATTCTGCTTGAATATTTAGGTTACATTTCTTAAGATTTCTGTGCATTGTTCTATGTAGCAGACAGTCAGAAAACTATATGCCCTTAATGTCTGTCTGTCTGACTGTTCATGTTTCTTTCTAGCTGTCTAACTTCAACCTCTGGTCTATTCTACTGTCACCCAGAGTTAAGGTTACGAATATTTCATTTTCTGTACTGTATATGGGGTTAACTGAAACTTCCATTTGTAGGCAAAGGTTTTAAATCTGCCACTGTGATCTGTGGGGTTTATTACAAACACATTATTTTATCAAAGATTATTCTTTTATTCCAAACAATAGCCACACAAACCAGCTGACAGAGTGAAACTTGGCTGGAAGGTGGACAGAAACATATGAAAGACAATTTGGCTATTTAAAACTGCTGACATTTTCTGAAACAATATATGTCCATAGTGACCAATGGTTACTGACTGTATAAGCCATGAGAACAGGGCTTATTTGGGCATAGTCCAAAAATAACAGGACAGCTTTGCTGGTAGTTCCCATATCTGACAAGAATTCTATGCTTATGTAAATATGTGAGTGGTTATAATGAAGAGGATTCATCATGAAGCCAGAAGCCGACCAATGCTGCTCCCCGTCCTGCTGGACTGATTCGTATAGTTATCATCATCCCCCACCTTCCATATTTTGGTATAAATGGATTATGCATTGTACTCTATGAGGCTGAAATTACATGTTAAAGCAAGTTAAACACAAATATCTCTTTTTGTACCATATTTCTCTTGTCTGATTACTTCCACCATAGTAACAAAAGGGATGGGGATTGGCTGTAGTCTACTCTGCATCAAGAAAGGACACACCCAGTGGAGAAACGGCGTCCCCTGCTCCATACATCATTATACGAGGGGAAATCAAAAAGTAAAGGGATTTTTTTAATTTCTCTTTTCAGAGTTTGGTAACACTGCTTGTATCCAACGCTGAATGAGTGTAGTCGCCAACACTTCTATACAACGTGTAACTCTTATTCCCGCGTTATTCGTTGGAGTGTAGCAGACCGTTAAACATGACAGCTCCATTGTCGATTTGCACCAAGGAGGAAATGAGGGCAGTGATTCGCTTTTTGTTTGCGGAAGGTGTTAAACCTGCGGACATTATTCGTCGAATGCAAGCACAGTATGGTGACAACTGTTTATCGCGAAGCAAGATCTACAAATGGAGAATGGATACAGTCCAGACTTGGCTCCAAACGATTTTCATATGTTTGGACCATTAAAGGAAGCGCTAAGGGGAAGAAGATTTGCAAGTGATGAAGAAGTCATTGATGCGGTGCAAAATTGGTTGCAGATGCAACCGAAAAACGTTTTTTTCGACGGATTCAAATAACTTGTGAAACGTTGGGAAAAGTTCATTGGGAGGTTATGTAGAAAAATAAGGTATGTTTCACATTTCTATCATTAGAATAAATGCCCCTTTTCTCAAATGTCCCTTTACTTTTTGACTTCCCCTCGTTTATGTTAAGCTATATTATGTTCAAGTTCAGGTTCAGCAGACTAAGGAAAATTTACCATTATCATTAACTTAACTTTGGTTCCTACAGATGTTAAACATTTCTAAATTAAGCTTGAAAGTCTTTACCATTCTTGGTATCCCAAAGAGTGCACCAATGTGTCTCCCCACTTTTCCTTCACATTTTTTGGCCCTTTGGCCAAGCCCACTCCTCATTAATGTCTGTTCACCTCTCTGTATTTTCTCAACTTTGCCCTTTACCTTATGCAAACATTGCCCCTTATTACTAATCCTGGACCCTTTCTTTGGCATCGGCTTTCAGGGTGTCATTTTTATATTGGTGGAATAATTACATGTAAGACTTGGTGCATATTAGTAAATTCCAGTGTTTTGACTATCGAAGGCCTCGGTGATATTCAGTGCTTAGCCGTGCTTAAACCATGTTGGTGAGATTACAATAACTTTAACAATAATAACATCTTATATGGTACAGAATCAAATAGTAAAACAAGTGCTTAATTAAATTAGGTTCTTAATCAATTTTATGCATTCTAATATCTGTGCATATTGTATTCTAATTATCCAGAGTGAATTTATATACTGTATTTGCTGTGTATATATTATATATATATATATATATATATATATATATATATATATATATATTTAAAATCTGTATATACTGCATATATATATGTGTATTTATATATATATATATATATATATATATATATATATATAGTATATAAGAAAGTGTTAAGGAAACACTTAATCATCCCAGTCTAACACCAAGTCAGTGAAGCTTCAGGGATATCAATCTGTCCAGATAGGAAGCAGAAGTGACTGTGAACCAACTTTACCTGATTTGGTGCAAATTAAAGTGACAACAGATGCACTGGAGAGGAAACAGAAAGACCACCCCCAAAAAGAGAATAGCTTTGCAGGTGGTGACCACAGACGATTGCTCTCTCCTCATCCTTCTTGACTGATTCTTCTCTAATTTTGCATTTTGCTAGTGTCCTTATCACTACAGGTAGCATCAGGCGATACATGCAGCCAATTCAGGTTGCACAGGTAGTCCAGCTCATCCAGAATGAAAGTTTAGAGTGTCTCCCAGCACAGTCTCACAAGCATGGATGAGATACCAGGAGATGAGCTGTTACATGATGAGAGCAGGGGGAACCTATAGACTAGTAAATGGCATTGATGCCTTCATCATCTATGATTAACTGACTTGGTGTTAGATGATTAAGTGTACCCCTTAACTTTTTTGAGTAGTATATATATATATATATATATATATATATATATATATATATATATATATATATATATATATATATATATATATATATATATATATATATATATATATATATATTTACACTGTGGTGAGCAGGTGAAGGACCAGATGATGGCGTACGCCGCCTCCAGACCACAAGGGGGCGACCGCTCTTGTGGCTTTGGGGACCATGGGAATAGAGCTTAGAAGCTCAACCCTATAAGGGCCCGTGGTCATCTCCAGGGGGTGCCCCAATGCCTGTGGAACCCTGGCCCTCAGCGCTTCTGCCACACCTGGAAGTGCTAGGGGTAAGAAGACCAGGGACACCCGGAGTGCTTCCAGGTGCACAGAAATCACTTCCGCCACACCTGGGAGGGGCGGCGGAAGGTTATCGGAGGGCACCTGGAGCATGCCCGGGTGAGCATAAAAGGGACTGCCTCCCCCTGGAGTCAGGTGGAAGAGGACGGAGCTCGGAGGACAGGAGTGGAGGCAGTGAACAAGAGACATTGTTGAGGGCCTGGACTGAGGGTGATTGGTGCTGCGGCACTGGGTGGTGTGTGCGTGTACACTTGTAAATATTGTAAATAAATGTGTGTTGGTTTAAACAACGATGTCTACCTGTCTGAGTCCGGGCTGCTTCCCACAATATTTATATATATCTATTATAAAAAGAAATCCTGTCCTGGAAAGCAAAAGCAAGGCTACGATACATGCTCTTCTCGGAAGACATTTAAAAGACCCGCGACACCAAAGAGACTTGCCACGGTGCATCTTGAGGGGACCGTAAACTTAAGACATTGTGCCAAGAGATTGACCCAGGACCGTCTCGCGATGACGTAGAACATGAGATTCTTGCAAGACACGCCCTACTTACAATCTATCAAATAGGACAACGGGGCAGCAAAACATTCAGTCTTGTGAAGGATTTGAGCACATACAGATCCAGGGTCTCAGCGCATATAAAGCGTTTAAGGACATATGTTATAAATGAAACGTCGACGAATAAGCGAAGAAGAAATCAGTGCGGAGAAAACAGACTCAAAAGTGTTGGAAAGGAAAAAAAATCTAGGTGCAAATTCAGAAAATAAGGCGAGTAATTATCAGCCCGTAACAAGTGGAAATGAAACAAAGCATATCCAATCAGGCTCAGAATTAAAAGACAAAGTAGAACTTCATAAAGACGTTCACAAACATTGGCACTATACGCATGCAGAGCAGATTATTAAAGCAGAGCATTCGAAAGGCTCAAAAAAAACGTATGCGCGATACAAATGTGGAGAAAGTTAAAGAATATAAAAGTAGGAAAATTAGAAAGTATAAAAAAAGAAAGCAAAGATCGCAGTAGCGCAAACAAATGGAAATTAATACTTGAAAAAGTAAGATAATCACCACTGACCAGGTGTCATTGAAAAAAAAAGCTGGACAAAGCGAGGTCAGAGATATAAGACAGTAGAAAGCAAAGTGAAAAGTCATAAAGAGGTTACAAAACAAAAGGGCCAAACACCAGCAGAGCAGGTTAGAGATAATTCAGGATAGGTTTCTCTGTTTGGAATTTCAGCACAGACAAAGCGATCTACATCATCAGCAGTTAATAATTTTTTTGCAAAGTAACCAATAAATGCATGTGAGGTAAAACACGTTTTTGAAATTCTCTGACTTAAACTTCAAAGCCTTACAATATTTACATACTACTGACATATCACCTATGTCCATATATTCAATCTCTATTTGCCTTTTAGTTATTTCTCAGAGTAATAATTTCTGTTTTTTTGGGCTGAGTTTTTTTTTTTTGGACACTTTCGATTTTTTTCTGCTTTCATATTCTGTATCTTGCTCTGCATGTGTTTTGCGCCTACGTTTTTTTGGGGTATTTTGAATTCCAGTTTTCATTATCTCTAACCTGACAAAGTCATTAAACACATGTCTCACTGACCTCATTTAAAAGATTCAGCATATTTGAACTCGAAAGATTCCAAATATTATTGTTACAGAAGTTCTGAAGTAAAAGTGAAACTAATGAAATAGCAACAATTCAAAGAAAAAAAAATCTTAAAAGTGTGTCCGGAAAAACAAACACGGGGGTTGGGGAGCGAAGTGAGCAGGGGGCAAAGCCCCCTAGTATATATATATATATATATACAGTATATATATATATATATATATATATATATATATCCATATTGGATCTATTAATTGAGCTCTGTACTTGTAAGGTCAACTTTCCTGTACAAGGAAAATGGATTGAAGTGAGTAAATACGTAAAGTTTTCTTAAATTGAGCTAAATTTGTTTTAAACTTTTGCCTTTTTTTTTATAAAACCCAACTGCATTTCAATTGGGCAGTTATTTTAAACACTTAGTATGTGTCACATATGAGTAGATAACAGGAACCAGAGTAAACTGTTATTTCCTATTTTTTACCATTTTTTTTTCAATATGTAAAGACTTCTAAATACCCTTAGATATTAACATGCATTTCTACTGAAAGCTTTAATAACTCAGAGTTGATAAATATATTGACACATAAAATTTGAACCCTGAAATGCAGTTATCAACATTGTGTTTTTTTTAAATACCTTTTTGATTTTTAATACTTTTAATACTAAACACATTGAGTTCTTACAATTAATGTCTTGTCTTGAAGCCTAATGACCTGTGGTGACACTCACCTGTAGCCTCAGCATTATTGACTCTTGTTGTCTTCTTCTTTTCTTGTTTCTCCAGTGATGAGTAGACCTCCTGGTCCCTTTCTTGAAGACCCTCATAAATGTGTTCCTGTGTAAAAGCTTCAGCTCCTGAATCCACAGATACTTTGACCTCTGGCTGCTTGCCCTTTTTCTCCTTTGTCTGGTCTGGTTTCTGTAATGATGAGTAGACCTCCCGGTCCCTTTTCTGAAGCTCTTGATACGTGTGCTCTTCTTTCATGGCTGCAGCTTGTGAGCACACAGACACTTTGAGCTCTGGTTAATTTCCTCTTCTTCTGTGTTTATGCTGCTATTGATAACTATCTTACAGAGCTGAGTTCCTATTTCTTGGTTCTTCTAAAGACTCTTTTTTCAACAATAGTAACCACCCAAAACATTTTTAATAAGCTACAGTGAATTGTAAAATTTATATTACATGTTTGAGTCAGAGTAAACATCTGAAGACCTGCAATTCATTTAATAGGACTGTCAGAGTAAAGGGCATTCAGGTAATGTGGCCAATGTTTGATCAGAAATCATTAGGAGAAGATCAGCCCAAGGAAGCAATGCACAGCACAACAGGAGAATTTTGGACAACAAAAGTGAGCAACCCAGTGCTCATTCTCCCTACTTTGTGGGACTTCTGATTGACCTGGACGCACTTCCATTGGACTATGCACTAGCACTGAAAGTACTTCCTGGTCATAAACAAAAAAAGCCCCTCGACCTCATCCAGGCGAGTTGTAGTCAGGTGAGTAGGATGTACAATGCTTGCCTGGGAGGTGTGGAGAAGAGGAAGCAACAGAGAGAGAGAGAGAGAGAGAGAGAGAGAGAAGAAATGTGTTTGCTTTGTGCCAATGTTGATGCCTTTCTTGTTAATAAAACTCATATTTGTATTGGGAATAGTGTCTGTACAGTTGTGTCTGAGGTATGGGGTGCTGCAATGCCCCTAGTGGTCACAGTGGGATCATGTATGCGCCCCAAAAGAAGAAGCCTTTGATTTCAGTCTTGTGCAAGGTTTGGGCGCATACACCGTCAGCAAGGCGCTGTCAGATCTAAACACGAGGGTGGCAAATTGCTCATTTACTGAAGTGACCTTAGCTGCAGGTGGAAGTCCCATTTTACTTATGGTGCCAAGCAGAGCTGCATTGTGGTGTAGCAGTTTGTTAGCCTCCAAAAGCGCTGTGAAGAAGCTGTCTGTTGTTACGGTCCTGCCTTTGTCCAGTCTGATAGCGGTCAGGGGACAAAAAGTAGTCTTGAGCAGACATCAGCCATAGCTCTGCTCTTGTGAAAAGAATGGAGATAAATGCTATCAACTCAGAGAGGGAGAGGCAAGTTTGTTGTACCATGTGAACGTCATTGACAGAATAAAACTGAATAATAAACTGAATAATAAAAAAAGAAGCGCTAACTTTTACAAGTAGCCAAAATTTACACCGGGTGTTACAGACTCAAATCAAATGTATGTTTTCATTATATTGTACAAATAATAATAATAATAGCAGCTCACTACTCAAAACATGGAGTGCTCAGTCTCGAACGCGGGACCTTTGGGTTATAAGGAGGCAGTTCTTACCTCTGAACTATTCAAAAATGCATGTAAATTCCCTGTCGATTGACCTTTGAGCTTGGGTTTTTAACTTATTGACAGCTGTTTCTGCTTTAGGTATGTGTTCAGCATTTCTCACATTTCCTTTCATCCTCCACTTACCCAGATCTTTGTAGACACGGAACACACATGAAATACATGTAATCCAAATAAAAATATACTGTACACTGCAAAAAATGAAATCTTAACAAGCTAGAAAATCTTGAAAAGAAATAATAGATCTTGTTTTTTTATTTTAAGAATAACTGACTTCAGTAGATTTCTATGTGTAAAATATATAATCTCATTTTTAGAAAATTTAACAAGTTAAACTTTCTCACTATATTGGCAGATAATTTTGCTTGATTCTAATACCTTTTTCTTATTTTTCTTGTTAAAACAAGAAAAAGGTATTTGAATCAAGCAAAATTATCTGCCAATATCGTGACAAAGTTTAACTTGTTAACTTGTTAAATTTTCTAAAAATGAGATTATATATTTTACACATACAAATCTACTCAAGTCAGTTATTCTTAAAATAAAAAAAACAAGATCTATTATTTCTTTTCAAGATTTTCTGGCTTGTTAAGATTTCATTTTTTACAGTGTATCAATTACCCTGTACAACTCCAGGCACCTCACACTCAGATAAGGAGCCTTGGGTTGAGCTGGGAGAGTTGAGCTCCGTCAAAGCGGGGGATGGGATAGCAAGCTTTTTGCTGCTTGTGCTGATCAACACATTTACAAAACAAAAGACACTGATGGAGAGGTGTGAAGGGATTTAAGGTAGGCTGGGATTACAAATTTTTTCGTAGCCTTCAGGAATTCTAGTGTTAAAAAATGTTAACATGTTACAAATTTTCTCTATGAAGACATGCTAAAATATGCCATCAGACATACTACTATGTTTTCCAAATAGGAAAGTCTGACAATGCAGGAAGTGTTCCACCATTATGTAGCAACTTTAAAGTTCTGCTTCTTAATTCCTGTAGAAGAAGTTGACGATACACACACTCTTTACTGTAAGTAAAAGTAAGTAAGTACTTCCAGTCTCTCAGCCAGTTAATGTTAGGATTAAGATATGGAGTATCAGTGGGTATTAATGGTAATTTTGCAGCTTTATCATTTAAAAGTTAATTAGATAATGGGGTCATTAGATAGAGGATGGGGACAGCACACAAGAGTTTACCTGTAATGTTGCAGCTACAGTTGTTAGGTCTGTTTTTGTTAATGTGACAGGTCTTAATAAGCTTTTAATAACATGAATCATCTTGTACTCACCAGAATTCATCATCCAGGTCAAAGGGAGAAATTAGACAACTATGGAAATTTAAGAAGGTAGGCAAATCAATATTTTTTTTTTAATATCACTGAATAATCAAGCTCCTAACAAATGAAATTATGATTAAAGTTTACCAGCTGCACTAATTTTAATTGAATTTAATGTAATAAAGTATTAGTGATTTAATAATAACTATGAAGAACAATTCCAAAATGATTCGTGGGCTGTGTATTCTTGATAATTATTTGTTTTATGCAGGAGCTGCCCTCAACTTCAGAAGTAACTGCAGAAGAACAGATGAACGAGCCCTGGACATCTACATCACAGAATGAGACTCCACAGAAAATCCTTAAAATAAAATGTCCTGATTATGTTATTTACACTGATACTAATTTGTAGCAAGTCCACAAATATTATTTTGACCTGCTGCATTGTGGCAAAGATAATGAGTGTTGCCTGTCCAAACAGCTCAGGAGTCACTAGATGAAAACACCACGACAAGCATGATTTTAATTCTTCAAACTAATGAAATGCAGGAGAGAGGAGAATCAAGGTATCCCACTTGTAAAGAGCTGGCTGCTATGTCCAAAAGTTGATTGAGTACAATACAGCAGTGAAAGATAATGATAGAGCTGTATAGCCATGAGTATGTTTGGGACTTTAATTTCTGCAATAACATTGTTTGTAATAACTGCTCTGGTAAATGAAAAAGTCCTGTTTAAAATTATGAGTATACACATCTTTGATATCTAAGACAAAGTCTTTAAGAGTTTTCTCATTGTAATTGCATAAAGTTTACATCACAGAAAATAACCATCCATCATCTCATCCAAAGACTACAGAATATGAAGAGTCCACAGAAGTGGAATATCCCATCAACAGTAATCAACTGTACTCAAAGACATCATCTAGAGTTTAAAGCATTTTACCAAGATGCTGACTATGTGATCTGTGATGCCTCCGATGAAACCACTCCAGAGCTGGATGGTGATGATGGCATAAGTAAGTTGAATGTTCTCTCTAATTTTATGTGACTTACCTTTAGAGAGACATTGCTGATTCAGTTTTTAACATTTTTGTTGTTTATTGTTGTTTAGTGAGTGCCAGGAAAGTGTAAGGTGGGCACAATAGTAGATGTAGAAACCTAGACAAATTGGGGTGAGGCCACTCATCTCTTGGATCTCGAGTATGAATTAAGGAGAGCCATTATTGACTCTCAGGCTCATTCAGAGATGAGGAAAAAGCTATGAAGACTATTGAGGCACATCAGAGACCAGTGAGTTATTAATTTTTACAACCACTTGATAAGTGATAGCAGCTCATTCTGTGAAAAGACTTCCCAAAGCTTCACAACAATTTAAGCATTTGGCTACTGTTAAAGCAATTTTTGCCATTGAATAAAAAAGTAGCTATCCAGTGTTTTCTTGTATGCATACAAGTGCGTAAGCACAGAAGTCCATGTGGATCAGAGGGTTCGTCTGCTTCCAATTTGTGCGTACTGCATTTTCTGCCCTCTTTTCCAAACTTTGTATTAAACAAGAACCTGGGTGTTATCTAGTTTTAACCGTATTAGACATTCTCTCCAGTTTTGAAACGCAGGTCATGGATAAACTGAACCAAAAATTAAAGGCAGACAACAAGAAGCTCTTTGACCAAATCAACGCTTAATGGGAAAGCTTTCATCAAAATACTTTGTTCTGTCAATTACAAGTCACTGAAGCCAGCAATGGTTCTGGTTAAAGGTAAGCAATATATGCATTTAGGGATTCAACTAATCTATAAGTTAAAGCTTCCTTTTTTTCATTTTCATCTTGGCAGTTCATACATAAGTCACCAATCCAAAGCCAATAATGCAATGCGAGTTTGCAAGTTTAGATTAAAATAAAGTAGTTCATGGGTAGGAGGAAGGCTTCTTTACTAAACTAATTTCAGTTGGATTTTAACGAATCCATTTACTGTTTGTTGACAAATATTTGTGAACTCCTATCAAATTGAATGGATCACTTAAGTTATCGTGGGTCTTGACAAGAGGGACTGTATGAATTGCTCCTCCATTCTAGATGAATACATGCTTTTCTGGCTAATAGAACAGTGTGAGAACTGTGAATTCAGCTCTATTGCTCATAACCAACTTAATTTTTTTCAGGCATCCAGTCTTGCAGGTTTGATGTGTTTAGAAGAGGCTTATGATTCTGTTCTCCTCTTTGGAACTGACTAGTGATGTTGCTGTGACTAGTTTGACCACAGTAGTTTTTGCAGCCAAAGCCAACCAGAATGACTATGACATAATCAATATTTGTTTTACAAAGGAACAATCCATTTGATGTTTGCCTCCTCGACTGTCCCACTGCAAAACCTCAGATCAGCAAGTGAAGTGCTGCTGCATGTTCCTGAGGTGAGTTTCAGTCAGAGTCAAATAAGTTGAATTTTAACTTGATATGCCTTACCTTTGTCCCATCTCTGGTGTGTTGCCATCAATAAGAAAGATGTAAAGAAATAACCAACAGTTTGCTTCTGGTTCTTTTGTGAATAAAAAATATTTAAATTGTGTGTCATGTGTCCTTATTTTAAAAGCCTGTTTTTAGAACTCCCTAACAAGAAGGATGTCAAAATTCACTTAATCCTTCTTTAAAGTATTAAGGGGTTTGTTTCTGTATTAGATAGAATAAGATGGATTTTTAAAACATGTCATTTTGATCTTATTTTAAGGTTTTGTTGGAGTAATTAAACGTTGGATATCCTGACTTATTTTAAGAAATCTTATTAAGTGAAATTTAAAAACTGCTCTGGCAGCCAGATTTGCTTGTTTTAAATATTAGGATACTCCAATCTAAAATGTTTGTATTTAAATTTGAAAGGGAATGTCTTTCAGTGGAAAAGTTTGTTTAAATGTTTAGTATCATCGCCAACAGATCTTCAGTATGAGCAAAGGGCCCATTCCAGCCTGAAAAATGGCAAATGGGGGACAATGCAGCTGAAAGAAAATGAGTTTCAAGGGAAACAAAAATGGTGCAGGAGCACATGATGGAAATGAAAAAAGAAGATGGAGAGGAATGGTTACAAAGCTCATAGTGAAAATTAGGGATGCTGGGATTTTCCTTTCATTTTGTTTTAAATAGGCAAAGTTATTTGAGACTGTGCCATCTTGTGTGTTCTCCCTTCTCCACTGCAAATTGGTGTTGGCTGTGTACTTCAGATTTTGATTTGTGTGAAAAAAATTGCAATACAATTTCAAGTACGTTTGCAGTTATTTTTTTACCTGAGTAACTGCAGGGATGACAGATTTGATTATTATTTACTTCATCATTAAAAGTAATGTGAATGATTGTAAATGTAAACATTTTTTCTGTGATTATTTTCTAGCTGTTTGCTAAATGGAGACAGCAGTTCACATCTGAAGTAACAAGTTTCAGTGATGTCAGCAACAGCAGCTGGAGAGGATTTGTTGAAATAAAAAGGACATACAAATGCAGTCAAGTGAGAGCCAGAAGAGAAACACAGTGAAAGGGAGTATCTAAAAAAAAAAGAGGTACAACAATATCGCCAATTGTAGCAATTTTGAAAAACACTGGAATGTAATTTAAACACTGATGAAAGACCTCTGTTTCTACACAGGTGGCACCATCCGCTTTAATAAAAAGATAAGAGTATGTTTATTTGTGTGTCCGTCCTGTTGCTATTTTTCTTTTATTCCAAGAGATGGTGCGTCATAAAGATTTGTAGTAATAAAATACATTACAGACATTAACAATGCTTTGCAAATCCCATATCAAATGACACATAAAATGAGACATATGCATTGTATTTGTCATTCCATCAGATGGCACATCACAAACATTTTTAGCACTTCATGACTATAAATGTTTAGGATGCGCCATCTGTCTGAGGGAATGACAAATGCAATGTATTTTATTACTACAAGCATTACAAAATACATTCCAATAAATGGTGCACTACAAATATTAATGTTGTAGTCTATGTTGATTACTTAGCTTTTAATACATCATAGAGTAAGCATAGCTAGTGTATTAATAAAATTGTGACATGTTTATTGCATAAAGAGGTGAAAAAGGAGTTTTTAAAGAAATTAACTGAATGTTATCAACATTGAGGTGACTCTTTTATATGTAAAAGCTGTGTCCTTTATTTCAGATAGATCTTCATGTATAAATAGTTTAGAGATTGTGGTGTTAAGAAGCTCAAATTTGATCCACTTAGGCTTGTATGGAGTTAAATTGTATTTCTTTATACATTTTTTTAATTTGAAAAACAGAAGGTGGTAAATAAATTACTCAATAAATAAAAGTCCATTTAGTGCAATTTATGATTGTGAGGAGCCAGAAGTATTTCTGGGGAAATCTAATTAAAAGTATATATAGTATATACGAGGAGGTACCCAAAAATAACCAGAATTGAAAAAAAACATTGTTTTCATAATTTTTACTTACTGAAAATGTAATCTCATTCAAAGTACTATCCATGTGAATGAATGCACTTGTCCTAATGGTTTTCCCACTAGTGGAAATATTTTTGGAATTGCTGAAGAGGGACGTTGTCCAAGGCCTGCAGCGATTTTTATTTTACTTCATCCATGGTACAAATTTGAGTTACTTTTTCTTGTTCTTGCATATGAAAAAAGAACACGGAGCAAAGACCAGGGGCCTCATGTATAAACGGTGCATATGCACAGAAATCTTGCGTACGAATGTTTCCACGCTCAAATCATGATGCATAAAACCTAAACTTGGCATAAAGCCACGCACATTTCCACGGTACCTCATACCCTGGCATATGCAAATTCTCCGCTCGGTTTTGCAGACTGGCGGCACCCAGCGTCAAAGCAGTGCTACTGTTCCTGTGTGGTTACCCTTTCTTTCTTAGACCCACATCCCTGACGCGGCTTTATAAATACACTGAAACTAACTGCATATTGTTTATTAGTGTAATGCATCTGATTGTAATTAACCTGTAGCAATATAATGGTCCAGGGAATAGCCGTAGTATTCATAATACCATAACTGCTTGAGCGTTGTTAATCTCACTGCATCTTCTTCTTTCAGCTGCTCTCATTAAAGGTTGCCACAGCGGATCATCTTTTTCCATATTACTCTCACTGCACCACTCAGAGTATTTATATCACTGTATCTGAGTGGGGAATCACAGTAGCAACTGATTGGAAAGAGAATTATCGGTATACAGTATCAAGCACGCTGCCTCAGCCATGGCAAAATGGTTCAAATCCTTTCCTGTACAGAACTTGCGGATCAGAAGCAGTTTCATCCCAAGAACTATAAACGCACTCAATCAAGTGCTCCTTGTAGAACTGTTTGTACTTATAAGTACAATTACCTCACTGTAAACTTGCACTACAGTTATAAAATTGCACAACCTGCACCACTGTATAAAGCTTGTATGATGATGATATAATTTTTAAGATGAAATGCAGCAAAATATGTTGATTATAGTATACAGATAAAACTTTATCTTCATTTAAATAATCTGTATCGTTAATAATTAAACATGTGAGGACACGGTGCTGCAGCGCTAGCTAGTTCACAGATAGCTCCTGCCTTGCACTGTATTATTGCTGGTGCTGACGCGACACTGGAAGGATAGACGGATAGAATAATTAAACATGTACTACGAAGATATTTCAAAGTTCCTTAAACGTTTTGAAGAATCAGTGTTCTAAACTTACAGATGGCTTAACGTCTATTACAGAGCTGATTGTGTGGCGATTGGGTATTTGGAGAAAGAAAAGTAAGGACAGGAATTGGAGGTTAGTACGTTTGAAAGAGACAGTACTTCTGTAATAAATTATTTCATCAAAGGTCGCGCATGTCACAGCAAGTCTCTTGTGTGAGATATGAACAAGCACTGCGCCACCGTGTTCCCATGTCTAATAACATGCTTTCATTCCAATCATCATGAAAATTATATCACGTATACATCTCAGTATTTTAATTATTCAGAGAGCTGTAATATCACGAATGTAATGGATTCTGTGTCCTGTCGGAGAAAGAGAAAGAACGGAAGCACGCAGTGATTCACACACATAGAGCACATAGAAGATCAAACACAGAACAAAGCATTTAACGTGCTACTTTAGTTACGATGGGATTTGGGAAACTACTAAAATAAACTATTTTAAGATGAAGTTTATGATGTTCTGCTTTAATGACAAAATAAACTACGTGATTAAAGAGGAAATTTCGAGATTAAAGTTGATATTTTGTGCTTTTTTCCCATTGTGTGCCTATTTTTTTTCTCTGTACCCTAATAAGCTTTCATATGACACTCAGACGGTGGGCTGCGAGTCACCTTTTCACACTGCCTTTGATATGTGACCGCTTCTTTTTTATTTTGGGCACTGTGCGACTTTGTGAACTTGAGCTTTTGACTTTCTCTGACACTCTGTGTCACTCGATCAACTTCCTTTTGTTGATTATATCACTGTTTAAACCAACATATAATACGTTTTTCTTTGCCTCCACTTGGTATTCGCTGAAATTCTTATATTTTCTTATAAGAATTCTTATTAATTCTTATAATTGTGGAAGGTTAGCCAGATCTTTTTTGTTCTTCAAGTGACATTTCACCTCATTTGAAACACGAAAAACCACTCGTAGACCTGTGTTTTACTTAAAGCTTCCTCTTTAAAAGCAGTTTCAAGCATCACGACAGTTTCAGCAGCTGTTTTCCCTAAGAGAAAACAAAATTTAACACAGACTCGCTGCTCTTTATGATCACCCATCACAAAAATCACAGTACACGTTTAATAAGCACCAAGAAAAACCTACACAGAATGCCATATGAACAATACAGAGCAACGCCACTTGGCAGACTGACACAGAAGTATGCTACACCAAGCGGCGAAATTCAAACACTAAGTCTGGGTTGCGTGGCAGGTGCAGATTCCGATTATTTTTGGGTACCCCCTTGTATGTTATTAAAAACTAGGGAGAATTACTGCACCTTTGGGGTCAGATGATGTACCCTGAGTCTTCTCTTCAGGCTTTACAGAAGGCTGCTTGTCTAAAATTAAAAGTCTCACAGCGCAAGTTAATAAGCAGACCGCCTCTTTACAGGCTTCAAACACAACACTGGATATAGCTGTGTCACCTGAGGCTGAAATAGTCATTGAGGAATGACAGAAAGGAGAGAAGTAATGAAAAATAAATGTTCAGTTAATCTTAAACACTGTAGAGAACAAATCAAAGAATGTTATGATCAAACACTTAATGCATCTGTGAGATTGTAATTCAAGTAGGAAATGAGCAGTTCTTCTCCGTGTTATGGAAAAATAAATAAGATTCTTCAGTCTTCATCTCTTCAGCCATAACTGTCAAAGCTATCAATATATAAATAATATTCTATCAGATCTCTGTTTCTCTTGTAGATATGTGTCTGTGCTCACTGGGCAGAAGCAGAGGCCCGCTTAACATCTCAAACACAGGGCAGCCGGTTCATCTTCTTGAACGAGCCTGTCAGGCCTTTTAACTCCTCCTGCCATCTTCAGCATTTTGTCTCCTTTGCTGCTAATAACTTTGCAAGACTCAGAAATATTTTGTGTATAAATATTTATCTATCGGTGGCGCAGTGGGTAGCGCTGCTGCCTCGCAGTTAGGAGACCCGGGTTAGCTTCCCGGGTCCTCCCTGCGTGGAGTTTGCATGTTCTCCCTGTGTCTGCGTGGGTTTCCTCCGGTGCTCCGGTTTCCTCCCACAGTCCAAAGACATGCAGGTTAGGTGCATTGGTGATTCTAAATTGTCCCTAGTGTGTGCTTGGTGTGTGGGTGTGTGTGTGTGTGTGTGTGCCTTGTGGTGGGCTGGTGCCCTGCCTGGGGTTTGTTTCCTGCCTTGTGCCCTGTGTTGGCTGGGATTGGCTCCAGCAGACCCCCGTGACCCTGTAGTTAGGATATAGCGGGTTGGATAATGGATGGATGGGTATTTATCTATCATGTATTTTAAATGCCTGCTTCTTGTGAAAATTTATTTGTATGTTCCTAGTGTATGTTGCTTGTTTTTTTATAATGTTTTCCCTGAAGAAAGTAGTATTTTAAAATTTGAGTTTTGCTTATTTAAACAGAACACAACATTTTAAATTTATAAATACAGAATATATAAGTTATGGCCACTGGAACATGATATAGCATAAATGATGGAAAAGTAGGCATATGTAGTTTAATTTCCACTAAATTTACTAACAAATAATAAGAATGTCCATTATTGCTGATATGCAGGCCTGATGGATGACCATATGGATAACCAAACTAATGAATCAGTGGTAGTTGGGGTCCTTGAGCACTGCGGAGATTTCATCGGACATGAAGGGTAAGATGGTGTCAGGCTGAAGGTGTGGAGAGCAGATCGGATTTACCTGCTTATCCCTCTAGTGAGTGTCAGTTAACAATGATAGCTCATTCATAAGTAGAGTGTGAATGAAGTGTGGCAACTGTCTAAGTTTATAGGTTTGCAACTAATAGAAGTTTTAGCAAAAACTTGTGTCTAAAGTTTAGTCATATTATGCTTCTCGGTATCCACAGAGGGCCCTATTCAAGTTGACATGCCATTACCATTTGCTATTGTAAAGCCTGATTATGGGAGATGTAATAAGAGCTTGTAGGGTTTAAAAATTAAAGAAAGGATGTAACATCGCAGCTGAATACCACCATTCCATTCCTCCATAGACGACTTGTATAAATGAAAAGTGTGATGTGTTTGTTACATGAACTGCTGCACAAAAGTTAAATGATGTGTTAAACTAGAAGGCATGGGGCTCAAATTCATTTTTAAAGTTCAAATTCGTAGTCTTTGCTAAGAGATTGATTTTTATCTCTTAAAATTTTGTAGGTGAAGACACATACATACATACATAAATAAATAAATGTGTTAGTTATCAATAAAAGTTATTGTACCATTGGTGTTCTGTGACATCGGCTGATTTGCTTCCTTGCCCTTCCTGTTACCTAAAATCCAAAATTACCAAACTTTAGCAGTAAAGAGACTCTGAGATGGACAAGGCGTCTTAATCTGGAGCAGAAATAAATGTAAGCCAGTGCTGAGGTGTGACGCAGAAAGGGAAGAAATTAAAAATATATGGTTTACTATTATCTTAAAAACTGTAGCATACAAATCAAAGAATGTTACGCTTAAACAGTTCAGTACATCACTGAGTGTTACTGCCTGAAATTTGTTATAACTATGGTGCTCTTGACCAGACCTTGAACAAAGACAACAACTCTAAAAATACGAAACAAAGGCTGTTATTATAAGGGGGATAAAGGACAGCAGGGGTAGAAACCCTTCCTGGCAGCTCTGGGATAGGCAGACAAACACTTGACACACTCATACACACATTCTCTTAGTCACATTCTGGCCAGTTTAAAGTCACCAATTAACTTTGGGGATGTGGATGGAAAACTGGAGCTTTGAGAGCAAAACCAACTGAAACACACAGAGAAAATGCAAACTGCACACCGAAGAACAATCAGGCAGGAGATTCTCACCAAGAATGCTGGACCATGACACACATCAGGACAACATCACAGTCTCTCCTCTAGTGACACACCTTTAGCCTTTTAAACACAATGTCCTCAATCAGATGAAATCCTAACCAACTATTTTTCTCTTACATCCTATAATCACTTTATTTCTCCGCATTGATTGTCTTCCATTGTTCACTGTTGCATTTTTTTGTCTATCCATTAAAACTGTAAAATCTCTAAAAACTGTCACTCCCGTCTGTTGTCCCCCAGTTCAGATATTCATCATCCCATCAGTCTGATGTCCACTTTCATCTTTGACACCTTGGAGTTGCTTCACTTTCCTCGTAAAGAAGCAAAGATGACACGTCTGACAGACAAATGAATGCAATCTCAGTATGTTCAGTGAGAACTTCTTTTAATAAAATTTTACATGTGACCCAAATGTCATTTTGTCCTTGATTTAGTTTGACTTGTTTCATTTAAAATGAGTTGTGTAGTAATGTACATCTTCACAAATGGCATCTGTATTTCAGAGTCTATAAAGATTAAAAACTTCAAAAACTAACAATGAGAGATGAATTGAAGGGGGCCTCAGTGCTTTGGGTGGGCCTGACTGAGACATGCATACACAGAAATGTCACACGTGACTACTGAGTTATAAGAGGGGTGTCAGCACTGATGAACTCAACCTTGGTGCTCTGAAGACATGATCTGAACAAATAAAAGGCAGACGTTTTAGATTTATGAACGGAATGATAAAACAATGTGATCAGCCCCAGGGGTTATCAATAAGACAATCATTTAAAAGTGAAATAAGAAATGGAGATGGGAACCGATGGGGATTTTCTGAAAGATGGGAGTAGATTTTGGGTCTGCTGTAGAATATTAGTTTATATGTTTAAAAAACGAGAACATTTACCACTCATGTAGTGAATCACTTAATCCAGTTGTAGAGTAAAGCAGGCCGGAGCTCATCATGGCAGTGACCATCATAGACAGAGCACCAGCCCATTGTGGTGAACACTTACTCACACACTCATTCTCAGTCATGCTGGGCCCGTTTACAATGACCATGATTATGGGATGTGGGAGGGAAGCCAAAGTAAGCTGGAAAAAACTCCACAAGAAACAGTGAGCTGGTCAGGATGGGATTTGAACTGAGGCTAATGGAACTGTGAGGAAACCGCACTAACCACTGAGCCACACTTTTAAAAAGATTTAAAGTTAAAAGATGCCAATGTTCAGTCAATAATCAGCTGCTGAGTATGTTAGTGAGCAACAGGAGGACACACAAATCTTAAAAAATAAAAGTTTAAAAAAGAAAAGTCTTCAAAAAATCCAATCACACAGACACTTTAGTGATGGACTGGTTCTAGCAAACTCCATGAAGGAAACTCCATTAAATTGACAAACAAGCATTTCACATAAACTTGTCTAAAAAGCTAACCTCAAATGATCTTGTCAAGTTATTTAGACCCCCTAAACATTGTCAGGCTTGTTGATTCATTTGGGGTCTTTCCGGTTTGGTGAACCAAAGTGTAAATGCAACTTATCTTGATGGTCACATCAGACAAGTATTCAAGCAAAGTGTAAATGTGACTACTGAGGGTGACAATGAGACAGTAGGGGAGCTCTACAGCACATCTACTGTCCTTCTTTGTCACTCCCACCTGTGCTCTTCTCACAGATCCATTTGTTTGTCATGGCACACACGGAAGGTTTGAGACCGACACCTGTTAACGTGGCACAGCATTCAGCTGAGTTACTGTTGTCCAAAGGGAATCTGTGAAGAGAGAAAAGTGTCAGCATGAGACACCTGAGAGATGATACAACAGGTCTGTCTGATAAACAGGCTGAGAACAAGAAGACCACCTCTGTGAGGCCAACAGGGTCCCATCCACCCAGTGCCAGCCTGAGTCATTTTTCTTCAGTCCAATCCAGTAGTCACCCTGCACTGCCAGACTCTTGATGTGTTGTGTAACTTTGTTCTGCAAGAGAAAGAGTGACATCACATCATAATGGACTGAACAGCTGACAGTGAACACCCCACTGTCATTGTGTTGGGGTGAACAGTAGTGACTGGCAATGACATTTCTGACACTGGAGTGACAAGCTGAGACACTGTGACAGACTGTACTTTTATTAATAGTTCCTGTGCTGCATGAATCTCAGTATCACTAAATTGTGAGCCCTCATAGATAACACTCGTTGTGTCACTTTTTTTACTGATTTAGTCACAGATTGCTCTATTGGGTAATTCATAAGTGACATTCCCAATCAAGCATTATTTAAAAAAATAAAAATCGCAGTGTGCTGTGTGGCCTGTGATGAACTGAAATCCAAACCCTGATGTGCTTCATGAGCTTCTGTGTGCACAGCCTGCCATTGTAGATGAAATGTTATTCACTAAATGGACTTCTATGGACCACCCTGATGGGGACCACACACTGCTGGTCAGGTCTGATAGTTTGCACTGCTGATGTCTTTTCATATTTGATGTTTTCTTGATACTCACCACATGCTGCTCTGTGTGTTCTGACTTTATACAATGTGATACGATTCAGACAAATATAGTTGTGTCAATTAACAGTAAAAGATTAAACTTCTGTACAGTTATTAATGTTGTATCAAATATACATTTGTGTGTCAAATGGAGCAGGAACTGCATTTCATGGAATTCATAAGAAAAACAGAACAGTAGTATGGTAATTATTTCATGGCTTGTATAACAATGTGATTACGTGAACTTGTTTATTGTTGTCTTACTCTAAATTACAAGTGAAAACTTTTATTTGATAAGAACAACACACAGTGCTTTACTGAAGTTTCATTGTGCTACAAATGGTTTCGGTGCTGAAATCCAGGAATTCACAAAGCAGAAGTAGAACTGGGGAGTAAACAAAAATAGACACATGACTTGATCAAATGATGAGAAAGCAAGGGATTGTATGAACGTCCATGAGGAAAATTGTGACCCACCCTCTGGGAGAAGAAAAGAAGAGGAGGACTTTAGATTGTGAGTCACTTAGAGAAATGTCATCAATTCAGTCAACCAAGGAAGAATATCTAGTAGAACTAATAAAGAAATCACAGAGGAGACTGCGATGGCTGATCTGAAGGTGGAGAAAGCAAGCATTGAAGATTATCAAGACAGTGTAACTATGTGGAGAAGTCGAGGAGACAGAATGATAGAAAATAACCACAAACCAGTGAGTGACTGTGGATGACTGAGTGATGTAAGTGAGAGAAGAGACAGAAAAAGCACCAAATCAGCACTCTGTTAAGATAACAAAGCTGATAATAGATACGTTTAATGGTAAAGTAAGTTTTGTCAAGGATTCTGGAGCCAGAATGATACATGATTCATAACAATGATCACATTTCACCTGCCTGAAATCACACTTAACAGGCACAGCACTAAAGAGTATACTGGGGATCACATTGAGGGACAGCGGATACGACGCAGCAATTGGTCTGCAGCAGAACAGATTTGGAAGAAAGGACATTGTAGTCAATGCCTACAACAGAACTGTTTAATTTAAACCTATTTAATGATCATAAGACATTACAGAACTAAGACAGCTAAAGGATGAATGTGGAATCCCCAGGGGTGCATTGTGATACCTACGGTGGTCTGTTTTGCCCAATATTGTTGAGGATGATACCAGACAGCGTGGCACTTGATTACCCTCGGCAGACAGTTCAGATGGTGAATGGAGTGGGCCTCAGCTTTTAAAATTCCTTCAAAGGGAAGTTGAAAGCAGGGAATGAGAACTTCAAATGGGCATATTTGTTAGCTCACAGACTGAGATTCAGTCAGCCCAGAAACAAGGCCATTACCATGTACTGAAATGAAAGGTGAAAACTAAACCTGCCATCCCCAACTGTACTGCATACAACTGGCACTAACTCCTGCTTGTTTTGTGAAGGTGCAAATCATGAGGCAGAACATCGCCCAGATAATCCAACAGCTGGACAAAATGAGAAATTCCCAAAGTAGGAAGATGTTTTATTTGTTTGAGTCCCATACACATAGCAAGGTTTTGCAAGGCCATGGGAGTTATATACACAAAATATGGAAACAATCACTACTACGCAGTGGGTGACACAAAATAAGACAGATGGACTTAAGAAATGGACTTGTACATTCAGATACTGTCCTCACTTTATCTGGGACTGTTTTCAGAAGACATGTCCAAATAATTTAGCCTTTTTGAGATCAGTGCTGACTAAGAGAACTCTTGTTCATTGTGCGTGTGGATGATGTAACTTTATACAGTTTGACAATATGCAGGCTAATATAGCTGTTTTAATTAATAATAAAAGATTAAACTGTTACACGGTTGTTTATGTAGTATAAAATATATGCTTTTGTTGGATAAAATGATTAAGTGAGCTTGTCTTCTGTTGTGTTATGCTTTCATTTTGTTTATAAAGAATGATGCATGGTGCATTATTAAAGGTAAATGTTGCCACCCTGTGAGACAGAGTGAGCAGGACACAAAACACTTCACAAGTAAGATTTGTTTCTAACTCTACACATTTGTGTCTGTCTCATTTTATCATAAATGCATCAGGCCCATTTTAGCACACCAGTTCAGTAATGACACATCATGTCTGCTCCTCACCTGCTCTTCTTTATCCAAAAACACTACGAGGGTTGTCTGATGCTGTGCACAGAAGTCTCTGCTGTTCTTCCAGTCTTTCTTCTCAGTAGAGAAATAGTAAGAGTTGTTTCCCAAAGTTGTGAAGCTGTTCTCATTTGGAGAGCCTGCAAAAATATAAAGTTGTCAGACTCAGGTTCTCTGTGTGATGCTCACTCTTCACTAAAGTCAGAGGTTACAATTTTAATGTTAGGTGACATCTGTACACTTCTGTCAGCCCAGTGTCAGTGAGATTTCAGTTATTTCAGTTCTGTGAGGCACTGAGACAAAGAGAGGGAGATAGACTGAATGTCAGATCTGTACATTTCTAAAATAAAATTAATTTTTAAACTATAGGAAGATAAAGTCAACACAAACACAACTCCCAAATTCCACAAGGCAATTACAACTAATCCCTTGTATCTCAGTCTTGTGATTCAGCACATTTTCAGTTGTTCCTGTCTTTTGTCAGAAATCTCATTTCGTGATGAAATGTCAGTTGTTTTGTCAGGTTTAAATGGATGGTCAGTGTCCACTCTTACAATTATCAGACTGTCTCCTTCCATAACTTTCTGTGAGTCTGTTGTAAGATGGCCAACTGTTTATACTGTATTGTGATCTTCGATTATCAAAAATGCAAGTGCAGTAATAATATTGTAAGAAAATCTGAATATAGGAGACCATCCTTTCTCCTGTTTTATTATACACTGTGGTGTTTATTCTAATTAGGAAGTTAGTCAAAGTAGGCAGGAGCTCACACTGACTGTACTGAGTGTGGAGGAGAAGAAGATTCTTGAATGATCGGCACAGGGCAGCAATTTTTGCACCTTAACAAAGCCCTTTACCCTAACCTAATGGACATAACAATTTGAATCCATTTTTTAATTGTTTTGATATCCCTAATGAATTTAGTAATTTAGTTGGTTTATAAATGTGGGCAAATATACTTATTTTTATATTTTCTGTTATTTGTTTCATTATTTTACAACAGAATGACACACATCCAGCACACACCCCCATAGGACGTATTTATAAATATGCAGTGTACACACAATGACTACTGTGACATGTATCTGGATTGAGCACATTTGATAACATAGGTAGCTACAGTAGATGGCTGATTAGGAATATCAATCTTTCCACACAGCTGTCATTTTGATCTTAAACTTGTTCAGCAAATTGTCTTTTCACCCATTCTCCATTTTTATCCATTTCACCCTGATGTTTATCATTCAGGCCTCCACCTTTGTACCCTTGTTAAATGCTTTATGTTAACACAAATTATAAAAACCTTCCTAAAATAAAAACAAGCAAAAATTGCTAAACCAAACATATATCCAAACTAATTTGGTAAAGGAGTTGGTGTCCTCAGTGCTAGTGTCAAAAACTGAGCAAAAAAGTTCATTAGGCATCACTAACAGGACAACTCATAAAATATTAGATGGAATCACAGAAAAGCTGGTGTGACCTCGACTTTGGACTGGGAAACTATAAAGCAGGTAAGCAGGCAGAAGGTGTGGTGAGAAGATCATCTTAATTTGCTTGAACCCCAACTGAGTGACTGTCAGTTAAGAAATCACAGGACATTCATCAATTGTGAGGGAAGGTATGGAGAGAGAGAAGTGCATGCTGGGAAACTGGAGAATTTTCAGAGAAAAGGAAGCAAATTTAAGGGGAAGAAAAAGAGAGCTGCAACACAATATGAGAAATTAAAATCAAATTCTAAGAAAGTGGTGAAGAAGACTGAAATGAGACCAAAGAATACAATGTGCAGTAACAGATATTTGAATGAAAACAGATGTTGGAATTTTATTTGAATTTGTTCAAAGTAGTAAAATTATGGAAAACGCTGAAAGATTTTTTTAGGTTCTTAAGTTAGCTTCACTCAACTTTCACTTCTGACAATGTTACATAAAAAGACTGACAAAAGAACAGATAAACTAGTACTGTGATACAGCAGGTCAGAGCTGTTAAAAGTTTGTCTAAATGTTTAGTCACATAATTCCTGGACACCAACAGCTCTTCAGCATCTCCACAAAGGCCCATTCCAGACCAAAAAATGTGAAATTGGAAACAATTCAGCTAAAAGAAAACAAGTCCTAAGCAAAACAACATAAGTGCTGAAACAGATGAAGGAAATAAAAAAAAGGAAGAGCGGGAAAGTGAAGAGGAAGAGTAAAGGCTACAAACGCAGCAGCTGAAACTTAAAAGGTTAGGAATACTGGGATGTTTGATTTTGTTCAAAAGACATGACATTTTGCAAAACTCAGAAACTTTTTTAAGTACTGAGATTAACATCCCTTGATAAGTCAACTGCAGAAAGAAGACTGACGTATGAATGAGTCAATATTCTGGAAAATATAAGTCAAACGTAAAAGCTTTAGATTTGTGTAAATGTTTATTCATGTCATGCCGGACACTCACAGATTTTCAGTAATTACAGGAAGGTTTGCTCCATCTTGACGGTGACTTGTTTTTATTCATCTCGTGAAGCCTCCTATGGCCATGTATCATGGACTGACTTTACTGTTCACAAGTCCACCACGTTATGATATGATCAGTCAACCAACATTTATCACAAGTCACTGGTGAGGAGAGGGAATTAGCTTTTTATTAGATGGAGTCATGCTTAAAAATGAAAGGCATGAACCAAGCGAGACATATTTATTACATAAAGAGCTGAAAATTACTTGTTTGTGAAAATATTGTGAAATTTTGAGTTGAAGACAGTCAACATGGAGAAGACTGGCTTATGTGTGCAAGCAGTTCCTTGATTTCAGGTAGAGCTTTACACATTGAAATTTAGTCTGTAATGTGTGGTGTTGAGCAGCTCAAATTTAATTGACTTATGTTTGGTCAGGTTTAAATTTAATTTCTCTTAAACTCTTGCACTGCAAGGCACAGAAGATAGTAAATAATTTACTAAATAATTAAATATACTAGCATTCCCAAAATTCATTGTATTTAATTAACAGTTATTGAGAGACTGAGCCTTTGTTTGGTACAAATAAAAAACTATATCAATTATAAATAAATACACAGATTTACTGCACCTTTTGTGTTGTGTGAGGCAGCCTGAGTCGTATCTTCATGTTTTGTAAGAGACTTGTTACCTAAAATCAAAAGTCACACAGCATCAGTCATAAGCAGACTGTCCATTTACAAGCTTGGTGAGTTCACAAACACCACTGGATGACCGTTTAACCAGGAGCTAAAATAAATGGTGAGGAATGTGTTTGTGGAGGGAAGAAATGAAAAAGGAAATATTCAGATAATATCTGAAATACTGTCGTGAATAAACCTCCATTTTGTCTGTCTTGTCAAAACTCTTTTTCCTTCTTTTATGGATCAACACTAATCCCATTAAATTGCATACTCTCAAAAAAATCTGCATCTCTTTAATTCACATTTTGACAGTTTCTCTTCTCCTATTAATTTTATTCCTTTGTTTCTGAAACCTAGGTTTTGTCTGATTTATTCCATACTCTGCTTATTCCACTCCTCACTTTTTTCTTCTCGGGTGTTGCTAACTCTTTCTTTCTTTGTTTCTTAATGCACTTTTGCTGACTCAACAGTCTTGAACCAATGCTGTCAAAGGTTTCAGTACCCAACTAGTCTCTCTATATATAAAATCCAATGTCTGTCTGTCTGTCTATCTGTCTGTCCGCTTTCACTAGAGAACTACTTTTTTCTATAATTTGCTTGAACATTCTGGTTGATTTTGCGACCTCTCTCATCATGCTAAGAATCATAGTTTGCTTGCAGGAGCGATATATTTATGTCAATCCAAGAGAGAGGCTGCAGGCCGAGGTTGAGAAGGAGGCAGCGTAACATCAGGAGTGGGGAGCCAGGCAGGGCCCTCCTCACTGTCCTGTTTCACTTCTATGCAGGTGAAGCCGCGGGGGAAAGCTAGTATTATATAAAATCTGGTAATAGCCAGCCATTCTTCCTCCTCTTTTGTTGTAGTCAGATGTGAAGATGCCACTTGACAGTTCACACACATGGCTGCCATTTCAGCTTCTTCACTGAGCCTGTCAAGACTTCAGAATTTTGTCTTCTCTTCAATGCTAAGAACTTGAGGATTCAGAAAGACTTTCCATATAAGTATTTATATTGTGTATTTTCAAGTTGTCTGCTGCCTATATCAATTTCTTCATCTTTTTATACTTATTTTTTTACTATATAATTGTGTCACTGATTAAACTGATTTCTTTTGATTTATGAGTGAAATATAATAATCTCATATTCTGTGATTTATGTTTATTTACACCAGTATACCAAATAGGGTACATTGATAAATATACATGAAATAAGCTATGGCCACTAAAACTGCATGAAGCATACTGGATTGGTGGGTAAGACCATTGGACAGATTAGATGTTCATTCTTGCTTTGGCATTTCTGCCTGTCGCACCTCCGCCGTTGCCCTTGGGTCAGCTGCAGGGTCGTCAGCTGGTCTTCACCATTTCACTCCCTACTCCAGTACATCTTCTGCTGCTTGGTGTAGGCTATGACACATTGGGAATATCTTCTCACCACCCACTGCTGCTGCATTTATAGGGGTGTTTGCCCCCAAGTATATAAACAGTAGTTTAACTTTTACAAACTTATCTTATCAATCAAATAAAAGTGACAATGAATATCAGTATGTCAACGTGGTCATCAGTTTGCACTTCAACTGTCAACTACGTTGTCCATTTATCCATTTGCTAGACTATATTTATCTTGGTCAGTAACATGCAGGCTTCCACTTCATTTATTGTTTTATTGTGACAGTTGTTATCTCAAAAATCTTTCTAAAATTAAAATTCACCAAAGAATGGTGGATGATCAAATGAATAAACAAACTAATGAATCAGGTATAGTTGGGGTAATGGTGTTTAAAAATTGGAGTTTTTGGAGTCTATTAAATAAGCCTCATAATATTTTATTTGTATTTTTTCTATGTATTTTAAATGTAGCTTTTAAGTGAATAAATTATGTGACCATAACTATTGCAATAGTAGAGAGCTTAAAAGGGAAAACTAGTATTGCTTATAATTGTGGGCTTTTAACGAAGAGTATAGCAAAAAAGTGTGGAGAAAGTTAAATGCAGGCAGAGAACAAGAAGTGCTGACAAGAAGGTGTTTTAGCTCAACAATGGGGGTGGGGGGTGCAGAGGCAAGTGAATGAAGACAAGTATTCAAGGGGCTCACGAGTAATGTAAAAGATTCAGAAGGCACTGTCACAAAGTTTAAGATGACTTTAGGAAAGGAGTCAGTTATATTTGTTCTTCTTTCGAACTGTCAACTAAATAAACTGAAGGGAATAAAAAGTATTCTAACACAGCATTACATTCTGGGATGTAAATAGACATACTAATACATGGAAAACTGGAGAAAATAGGCAAATGTACAGCAAATGTTAGGAAGAAGTGTTACCTGCTATGCTTAAGCTCAAATAAGCTAACCACTGTGTATATGCCTGTAAGGAAATGTGAAATGGAGGCTTTCAGGACTTTATATTTAACTTGTACCTCCTAATTAGCTTAAAGTAACATCAGGTTGACAGAAGAGTGAAACCAAGGATAATTTCCCAAACGCCTATTGGTTTGCCGCAGACGTTTATTCAGCTGCCAAGAGGGATGGGATCAGAAAATATAGTGCCTTTGAAAATGGATCAATGATGGAGATTTTTAACATGAAACACTGTTATGAAAAGGTGAATTATGAAGATACACTGAAAACGACATGCTGTCTAAGGAGGAAAGCACAGAGCCAGTTATGAAATAAACATGCAAGCCTTCTTCATTATGGTGCATCTTTTTAAGGAATGCCTTGAATTGGATAAAGAAGGATGGAGTCTTTAAATTACCCAGATATTTCTCTCCTGCTTTTGCTGACTTTTTTTGACTTCTAGTATTAATGCCTGGTCTCTCTGCAAATGAACATAAGTAATGATTAAATTGAAGTTTGAGTATTTCCTTATTGAAATTTGCCTTTTTTATTGATATAATTTGCGTCAGTGTGCTTGTTTGGTGATTTGTAATTTGTTTAGCTCTTTTAAAGGTAGCGAATGACCATGATGGAGTGTGTCTTTTATTTGGTCCTGGTGAAAGTTGTGCTCATTCTGATTGAATTGCGTAGCCATTTCAGAGATAATGAAGTACCTGACTTATAACCCCTGCTAAGGTTTAGAAACTGAGGGTGGCAGCCTCTATTGCTCTTATTGATTTGTGCAGCCCTTTCAGGGGAAACAGTGAGACAGCTGAAAGAAACAGGCATCTCTCTGGACCATGGTGAGGTATTTTGAAACTGGGATCACCAGCCTCTGTTGCTTTGTTTGATTTGTGCAGCTCTTTTTGGGGAAGTGTCTGGTGCAGCAACCCCCTTGGCCCCTGTAAAGGAATTCTTGTTTGCTCTGTTTTGAAATGGAGGTTGTCAGCCTTGGCCATATTGTTTGATTTGATTTGAATGCTTCAAAGGTCAGTAACGAGTGGATGTCATGGGTTGTACATGTAAATCAAGGCTAATAATTTAGGTATTTCCTGGACTCACAGCCAATTCATCAGCAAGGGTGGGAGTTTTGTGTTACTTCCTGTATGTTAAGTTGGTTATACATTTGTAGCTTTACTACCACCTAGTGAATTTGTGAATTTCCCCTTGGGATTAATAAAGTATCTATCTATCTATCTATCTATCTATCTATCTATCTATCTATCTATCTATCTATCTATCTATCTATCTATCTATCTATCTATCTAGTGGCCTTAAATTGTATTTTTCTCTGTTTGACAGTTGCTTCATGTTACAGTATGTTGAGAGATGAGGAAGTTATTCTTACCATTAAAAGGTTGCTCTTCATCTGTATGCAAACTTAACAAAGTGGTTGCTAAATAATAATAATAATAATAATAATAATAATAATAATAATAATAATAATAATAATTCATTACATTTATATAGCGCTTTTCTCAGTACTCAAATCAGGAGGGGATAAAAGTTAGGAGGGGTGGAGCGATTAATAATAAAAATAATAATAATTCATTACATTTATATAGCGCTTTTCTCAGTACTGAAAGTGCTATCCACACAGGGAGGAACCGGCAAGCAAACCCACAATCTTTCACAGTCTCCTTACTGCAATGCAGCAGCACTACCACTGCGCCACCTGTAGGCCATTTGAGGGAAAAAATCGGGGTTAATATAACAGGACAAAAATATAACTTAGGGGACTTTCTCAAATAAGGGGGATTTTTTTCATGTGAATTGCCTTCTTATGGGAACAGGCTTCAGTACTTTCCACATTTTCTCTACTCCTATTATACTCTACTCCTCTACTCATCCAATAATAAACAAAACAGTGCACAGCTGCCTGTCATTGCTCTGCTCACTCGTCCTGAAGTTCATGTGCGATTGGTTAGGTATCAGAGTAGTCTGGGATGGATGGGTCATCTGACAGTGGCATGCTTGTCTCATCCCAGCCTGTGCTCTCCCTCTTAATTGTTTAACTTTATTAACAGATTCAGAGTTCCATCTAAGTGTGTAAGGAAATCTAGGACTGGCATTACTGTAGCTAGCATAGTTCTGTGAAGTTGTCCACTTAGCTTGAGAGGATGTAATTGACTCTTTTGAGTATATTTCAGTATAATAATTACAATTTGTTTTTGATAACTCCCAGAGCTACAAGCTAAAGGCAGACATTCAGCAGTAAACAGAGTACAGGACTCCAGTTTATACATAGTGTCTTTATTATACGGATGATTAGTTTTGCTTTTCTGCATTTTTTTTTTAGCTTCGGATGAGAATTGTGTTTATTTTATATTTTACACATATCATGAATATTCTATGACTGTCTCAGTTATTCAATTTTGACATGAAACTGTCTGTTCTTATCAGAGCTCAGAAAATTACATTTATGTGTCTAGAGTAGTGTTTTCTATGAGAAATTTGCAATATTTACAATAAGTTTATTAAACTTTAACATCCTTAAAGAATAAATTCACTGAGAATTGATTAGCACGATTGTCTATCAAGTTAAATATAATGTAACTGGTTTTGGATAACAGAGGGATTTTTCATGAAAACAATTTAAAATATTTCAGTACAATGATATCCCACGCTGGTCAGCTACTTATTCGTTCAAGTGACAAGGCCTTTCATTTCAGAACAGTGTGCCAGATTTTAAAACAGTTTTTATCAAGTGTTTAATTTAGTAATCAATATCAGATTTAGATTTTCAGAATGAGGTGGGAGTTGACTTGATTAAAGATAGGATATGTGGCACCCCTGCCTGCTGGCTGCAGTCATCTGTAATCTGTTTTTATCTTTGTGGTTCAGATTCAATCAGCTCAGACTCGGTTACTTTTAGATTTTTATTTCTTGTAAAATTTTTTGATCAAAGCACAGAAGAAAATTTTAAAAAGCGGGCAATAAATGTATATGTGTTAATTATTAAACAGAATAACTGTACCTTGAAGGTTCAATGGGATTTCCTGATCTCCACCACCATCACTCTTGTTGTCTAAAATTAAAAATAGCACACCTTCAGTCAGTAAACTTACTTGCTCTTTATAGATGTGGAATTCAGACACAGTGGTGGACGTCACAGTGTGAAGTGGAGCTAAAATAAATGTGATCTAGTACTGAGGATTGTGTGCATGCAGGGAAGAAATTAAAATGAAAAGATTCAGTTAAATTTTAAAACTGGTCCAAAGAAATCAGAAAACTTTGCACTAAAACAGTTCAATGCATCTTTGGATATTTCTGCTTGGAGTATCCCAGAATGGCAAAATAATAAAAAAGATTTTTAAAATTTTTACAAATTTATTAAAAATTAAATAAAAAATATCACTTTGACAAAAATATTCAGACCTTTACTGTATACTTACAGTAGCTGAAGCCCCCTTCTTGGGTCTGATGCTACAAGCTTCTCATACCCAAATCTGAGGATTTTCTAACCCTAAGCTTCTGAAACTCTGTAATGTTAGGTGGAGACTATCGGCAGAAAGCTATTTTAAGGTCCCTCCAGAGATGTTTAATTGATTTGAAGTTTGGGCTTTTGCTGAGTGACCCAAGAACATTTACAGAGTTGTCCCTAAGCCACACTTGTATTGTCTTTGCTTTGTGCTTTGGTTCCTTGTCCCATTGGAAGGTAAATCTTTCACCCAGTCTGTGGTCCAGAGAGCGCTGTAGCTGGTTTTCATTAATGATATCTCTGAACTTTACTTCGTTCAGCTTTTCTTTGATCCTGACTAGTCTTCCAGTCACTGCTGCCAAAAAACAACCCCATAGCATGATGCTGCCATCACTATGCTTCACCATTGGAATGGAACTGGGCATGTGATGAGTTTTGCTTGGTTTTCTTAAGACGTGACACTTACCCAAGGCGACCATCATGTTCTTGGTTACCTCTCTTACAGAGGCTCTTCTCCCACAATTGCTCATTTTGGCAGGGTGTCCAGCTCTAGGAAGAGTTGTGGTTCTTCTATTTAAGAATTGTGGAAGCCACTGAGCTCTCAGAATCTTCAATGTGGCAGAATATTTTTAGTAGCCTTCTTCAGATCTGTGCCTCAATACAGTCCTCTCTCTATACTTTGTGGGCAATTCCTTTGACCTTATGGCTTATTTTTTTTCTCTAATGTACAATATTAATTGTAGGACCTTCTACAGGCAGGTGCGCAATCAGCTGAATTGACCACAGCTGAATCCAAGCAAGGAATAGAAACATCTCATTTGCAAAAATTCCTAAAATCCTGTTTTTGCTTT